>NC_142945.1:31305385-31542885 GCF_046866305.1 Octopus bimaculoides | reverse complement strand
TATAACAGAAAAGTCTCATTTTTCAATTGCATGTAACACGGGCAACGCCAGGTATCTCTGCTAGTCTTAATATATAAATCTGAAGTTGTGTGTCTGTGTGAAGCCTTTTTGAATGTTTATAGAAATCCACATTTTCCACTTTTTCGTAAAAATTTTTACATCAATGGAATTTTCTCAATGTGAACTTTCCAGTGCAGTAATTAGATTTTTAAAATTCCGTTTACTTTGTGTGATTTAAGGGAGATTTGGCTGCCGTTTCTAGCAACTTTTATATTTCATCCTTTCTACCTGGAACGCCATTCTTACACACACGCTCAACATAAAAATATAGAGAGTAAGAGGAAAAGAGGGAGAGGGAGAGAGGGAGAAAGAAAGTGATACATACAACGTCATAGATTAAACTTTCATCTCAGTATTCTTTACCTATTTTTCATAACATAGATACGTAAAAACACACACAATCACACATACATGACCTGTGACAACAACATACACATTGCTCTCAATCTCTATTCATTTCTCCCCCTCTTCCTCTCTCGCTCTCTCAAACGTATACACGTGCAAGTAAACACAATCATTCACATCGTGGTATATTTACAAAACATTGATGGCATAACTACAGAGTTGTATCCCCCAACTTTAGAAGGTCATAACTTTCATAAAAATGAATATTTTTTTATGAAATTTTCTATGCATATATCATTTATTATGTAGATTCCAAATATACAAAAATTTTCGGTGAAAGTGTTTTGGAAGGGGGTGGGGTACAATATTCGGAAATTCCACTTAAATTCCTCTTAACTTCCAGGAAAATGAATATTTTTTCATGAAATTTTGTACAAATGTACCTTGATGTATGTACATTTCAAGCATGTAGGAATTGTGAAGGAAACGACTGCAGGTTATTTTTGAGAAGTGTTCCCCACTCGGTGGTGCTTCGGAGCAAGTCGTCCATATTTGTTTCATTTTTCTCTATTACGTGCTTATGTGCATCCTTAGATTTCTAATGAAGTAATAGGCAGTGAAGAGAAGCAGTCATAAGAAAACTTTTAACTACCCCTATTCCTTTCTCTCCCCCTCTCTACCTCTTCCTCTCTCGCTCTCTCAAAAGCATACACGTGCAAGTACACAATCATTCAGTAAAATATAACTCATGTTCGTCAATGTTTTGTAAATTTACCACAATTTTCACTAGGGTGTTAGGGTCAGGGTTAAGGATTAATGTTACGGTTATGTTTTTTAGGGTTAGGGTTAGGGTTTAGGGTTAGTGTTAGGATTAGGTTTAGGATTAGGGTTGGGTAATCATGCGGGTGTTAATATGAAAAATTACTGATATGTGAAAAGTACCGACCCTGCCATCTATTATAACTTTTGTTGTTCTGTTTAATATATACATAGATTATGCCTCCAAAGAAGAGAGTTTGCTGAGGAAAGACAGCAACCGGTTTAAAATGACAGCCACAGATTGCAGCAATTCACCACATTCCAGTAGCTACTTTGAACATAATGCAAAATGTTGCATCAACACCTTCTGCCCAATCTGATAGAATTCTGGCAAAACTGTTTAGCAACAGATCGCCAGCAATTGCTTCATCACAAATTGCCATCCTAGCTCCTGTGAAAAGGGATTACCCTGCTATGTATAATCAGGGCAGCGCAAAAAGTTGTTTTGCACAAGCATTTCTATAGCCAATTACACGGATGAAATTTACGTATGCTTAATAATTTTAAGCAAAACAGCCTTCAGACTTTCCCTATTAATTTCATCGTCTTTCGAATTATGAACATATTTACATCATAAGGGTTTTTTCGTTGTAAGGCTTTCTTTTTTTAGTTGATTTTCAGCTAGCAAGACTTATCGTAGATGGCATAAGTCACACCCGAACAAGGTTAGGTTATACTGCTAATATATAATAAACGTGAAGTTGTGTGTCGGTGTGAAGCCTTTTTAAAAGTTTATAGAAATCCACATTTTCCACTTTTTCGTAAAACTTTTTATATCAATGGAATTTTCTCGATGTGAACTTTCCAGTGCAGTAATTAGATTTTTAAAATTCCGTTTACTTTGTGTGATTTAAGGGAGATTTGGCTGTTGTTTCTAGCAACTTTTATATTTCTTCCCTTCTACCTGTAACGGCGTTCTTATACACATATATCACACATTCTCTATTCCTTTCTCCCCCTCTTCCTCTCTCACTCTCTCAAGCGCATACACGTCCAAGTACACACAATCATTCACTAAAATATAACTCATGTTTGTCAATGTGGCATAACTACAGATTGTACCCCGCAACTTTGGAAGGTCATAACTTTCAGAAAAATTAATATTTTTTAATGAAATTTTCTATGCATATATTATTTATTATGTAGATTCCGAACATACAAAAATTTTTGGTGAAAGTGTTTGGAGGGGGGGGGACAATTTTTGAGAAGTGTTCCCCACTCGGTGGTGTTTCGGAGCAAGTCGTCTATATCTGTTTCTTTTTTCTCTATTATGTGCGTATGTGCATCCGTACATTTCTACTTTACACTGTCCGACTGGAAACCCTGAAACATCACAATTTTCACTTTCATTTTATTCTCTACCCGAGATCACACTAAAATTTATTTTGTTACCACTTTGGAAATTATAACACTAAAATTTATTCTGTTGCCACTTTGGAAATTATCACACTAAAATTAAATTTATTCTGTTGCCACTTTGGAAGGTTTCAAGATGAATATCATGCAATGTCCTCCGTTTCGCCTGTTGGATTTGTTTGAACTCAGCTGTGACCAGGACCATCTAATTGAATGGCTGAAAACATATGGACTTTTAGCAGAAGCTCATGTCTGTGACTGTGGCCACAATTGTTCGTTTGTGAAATTTCCGCGACTTCAAGATGGGTATAGTTGGAAGTGCACTGCTCGACAGTGTCGATAACGCTTTTCCATTAGAAAAGGATCATTTTTCCAAAATAGTAATTTATCTTTAAGAACAATACTGCTCTTTCTGTATTGGTGGTCCATTGATGAACCCTTGCAGAAAATTATGCATGAGCTAAAAATTGCAAGTTGGTCCACTGTGGTGGATTGGGCCAATTTCTGCCAAGATATTCTGGCACAACACCTAATTGATAATCCATTAATGATTGATGGCCCTGATGTCATGGTTGCCATCGATGAGTCTAAATTTATGCACCGAAAGTATCGGCGGGGTGCACACTACAACGGCACTTGGGTGTTGGGTGGGGTTGAATTGGACAATCCCACCAATTGCTTATTTATATGCCCGGATAATAGCCGGTCCATGGATTCCTTGGAATCCATTATCCGGCAACATGTCCATCCAGGGAGCATCATTTTCACAGATGAATGGGCACATTATCATAATTTGCAGCAGCAAGGGTTCCTGCATTTAATGGTAAACCACTCAGTTTCATTTGTTGATGAAGCCACAGGTGTACACACAAATCATGTAGAAGGAATGCGGGTGCATGCTAAGCGCAAATATTGGCAACTTTATGGTACCTCATCTGAGCTGTTTCCCACGTATTTAATAGAATTCATGTGGCGGAAGAGGTACTCCATTAGACAATTTGAGCACCTCTTTGCTCAAATTGTTGAGCAATACACATTTTAAATACATATATACATAACATATTTTTTTTTAAACAAACATTCTTAACTAATACAAAATTTCACATAAGATCAATGAAGAACAAACCCGTACTGAAACAGTGACTAAACTTATGTTATTTTGTTGGGATTAATCAACCTTTAAAGTGAAAAAAACAAAACCAACTTATACGACAGGTATGTAAAATATATTTGTGTACTTTTTTCTGTTTATTCTTAATTTTCGTGTTTTTGCAAGAGTGAAAAAAAAGTTTCAGAAAGCTAACATTTTAAAATTCTTGGGGAAGGGACAGGGTGCCTGCCCCGAGTCTGCCCTTTATAGTTTCTATATTTAACCATGCGTGTATATTCCTATTTTTGCTTCTGTTCTCTTCTACTTCTCTACTAGAAACGTTTACTTCTCTTTACTCTCTTTTACTCTTTTACTTGTTTCAGTCATTAGACTGCGGCCATGCTGGAGCACTGCCTTTAGTTGAGCAAATCGACCCCAGGACTTATTCTTTGGAAGCCTAGTACTTATTCTATCGGTCTCTTTTGCTGAACCGCTAAGTTACAGGGACGTAAACACACCAGCATCAGTTGTCAACGATGTTGGGGGGACAAACACAGACACACATGCTCTCCAAGACATGAACAATAGCTAGGTCATTTTTTTATTTTTATTTATTATCCCTTCTGATGCGCTCCCCTTTCCCCATCCCAACAACGTTTCTCTAACTATACATTTCTGTCTTAAATTCATGATTATTTACGTATCTCTATTCCCTATCTCACTCGTGTTATCGTCTTCGCCTCTACTTTCTTGAAGTTTTGCTCCTTAGCCCAAACCTGACTAAAATTTGTCTCTCCCCCACTTTAAAAATTACGATTTTAACTCTCATTTCTGTTACTGATTTAAGCATTTAATCTCACGGTTTAAACACTGCTGTGTTTCTTTCAACTTTTTTTCTAAAAACCCAACGACTTTTGACCAGCATGATCTACTGCTGCCTGTTCTCTCTCTATCTATCTCTCTCTCTCTCTCTCTCTGAATCACTGCTTTCTTCCCCCACTTCCTCTTCGACTTGTACATGCCCCCAAACATATAACCAGTTCACTTTCCTACTTCATCCCAATTCGTATTAGAATTTCTATGCTGATAGAACCCACGACAAAGCTCTCTTAGCCCACGGTACGCCCGCCCTCCCACCCCCTCCACCAGTACCGGAAGTTTTAGATCATCTTCCACGAACACTGCCAGTGACCTTATACTCACCCTCTTATCGTCCTTATAGCGCATAAAGATTGGGTAGTATATGAAGGTCGTAGGTATTGTTTTGTTTATGAATTCTGCCAAATGCAAGCTTTCTTTTCAGGTACACGACACTGCTTACCCCCATCCCAGGGTCACACAGGCCCACTCCTCTGACACCCACTACTCCCACACTGTCAGGATTGGCACTCTCAACGTCGGCACGCTGAAAGGTAGGTCTGGTGAGATTGTTGAGATGCTTGAACGGCGACGCGTAGATCTGTGCTGCATCCAAGAAGTAAGATGGAGAGGAGGTTCTGCGAGGTTCCTTACAGGCAAAGAACACAGGTACAAGATTTTCTGGGCAGGAAAAACTGACGGGGTCGGGAGCGTAGGAATACTTCTAGCAGAGAAATGGGTTGATAAGGTAATCGAGGTAGTTAGAGTATGTGACAGAGTACTTAAGATTAGACTAGTGCTTCATCATAGGCTAGCTACTGTCATCTCAGCCTATGCCCCTCAACCGGGGCTACCGGATGGTCTGAAAGACCAATTCTATGACACCCTCTTGCAAACTACCTCGTCGACAAGTGACAAGGACCTTCTCTTTGTGGCTGGTGACTTCAATGGTCATGTCGGACGTTGTGCTGGAGGCTTCCATGGCATACATGGAGGCTATGGCTTCCGTTCCCGCAATGAGGAGGGAACCAGACTGCTGGAGTTCTGTGATGCAACCGATCTTATGGTTTGCAATACCAACTTCAGGAAACCTGCCTGTCACCTAGTCACCTACTGATCCGGCAGACACTCTAGCCAAATTGACTACATCCTCGCCAGAAATAGAGA
Organism: Octopus bimaculoides; assembly: GCF_046866305.1. Lineage (NCBI taxonomy): Eukaryota > Metazoa > Mollusca > Cephalopoda > Octopoda > Octopodidae > Octopus > Octopus bimaculoides. The sequence continues at coordinate 31,537,190 of NC_142945.1, read as the reverse complement.
AAGAGGGCGGCTTATAAATGCCAAAACCCTCCCTGGCGAAGAATGTACACCCCAACATAGATTAGTAGTCAGCGACTTCGAGATCAAGGCAATATAGGTGCCCAGAAGTAGACCGGCTTGGAGGAGAAGGGTATGGAAGCTTGAAGACCCTGCAAATGGACAGAGACTTAGAGACAAGTTACTTGAAGCATTTGACGAAATAGAAGGGGATATAGCATCATACAACGTGGAAGACAATTGCAGATTTCTGCAGGACAACCTGTTGAGAGCCACCGACCAGATCTGTGGCTGGTGTAAAGTCCCCTCTCGACCCAGAGTAAAGTGGTGGTGGAACAAGGAGGTAGACAGGGCTCTTAGACAAAAGAAACAGGCTTGGAAGGACTGGAAGAACAGTGGTAGCAGGGAATTGTACCAATCTGCCAGAAGGGAAGCTAGGCGACAGGTTTATTTAGCCAGAGGGGAAGCAGATAAGAGAAGATTTGCCAATGCTCTGCACAGTGAGGACCAAAGACTCGAGGTATTTCGTGTTGCAAGACAGTGTAGGAGAGAGAATAGTGATGTCGTAGGAGAGAAATGTGTTCGCATGGATGATGGTACGCTTGCACTAAATGAGGCTGCAAAGAAAGAGGTCTGGAGATGCCACTACGATACATTGCTTAATAAAGAGAATAAATGGGAGAAAGAGAGCCTGCCGTATGTCGACCCAACAGAGGGACCAGCTATCCGAGTTGACAGTACCAGGGTAGATAAAGCAATTAAGAGTATGAAGACAGGGAAAGCCCCCGGCCCATCAGGAATCACTGCAGAGATGCTCAAAATATCTGGCAGTGTTGGCTACAGCCTAGTCACCCGTATTACGAACCAGGTGATACACGAAGGAGTCATACCCAATGACTGGTGTAGCAGCACCATAGTCAACTGCTACAAAGGTAAAGGCGACGCTTTAGATACAAATAATTACAGAGGCATCAAGCTGTTAGATCAGGTTATGAAAGTTACGGAGAGGGTCATAGCCCAACTAATTAGGGAGCGAATCAATTTAGATGAGATGCAGTTTGGGTTCGTGCCAGGTAAAAGCAGCACTGATGCCATATTTTTAGTAAGACAGCTGCAGGAGAAATACCTAGCCAAGGATAAACCTCTGTACCTGGCTTTCGTTGACATGGAGAAAGCCTTTGACAGGGTCCCCCGATCCCTTATCTGGTGGTCAATGAGGAAACTTGGGATAGAAGAATGGTTAGTGAGAGCTGTGCGAGCCATGTACAGAGATGCTGCCAGTAAGGTGAAGGTTGGAAATGAGTACAGTAATGAATTCCGGGTAGAAGTAGGGGTCCACCAAGGTTCCGTCCTCAGCCCCCTCCTATTTATCATAGTCCTCCAGGCGATCACGGAGGAATTCAAGACAGGTTGCCCCTGGGAGCTACTCTATGCTGATGACCTTGCACTAATTGCGGAGTCACTATCAGAACTAGAGGAGAAGTTTCAGGTGTGGAAGCAAGGACTAGAATCGAAGGGCCTTAGAGTCAACCTAGCAAAAACCAAAATCCTAATAAGTAGGAAGGTAGATAAAACACAAACCCCTTCAGGTAGATGGCCCTGCTCAGTATGTAGAAAAGGAGTAGGTAGTAACTCTATAAGATGTACCAGGTGCAAGCTATGGACACATAAGAGGTGCAGCAATATCAAAGGCAGGTTAACTAGGAAATTAAGAATAACTGCAAGAATAAGAATAGCCTGGGCGAAGTTTAGAGAGTTCTTACCTCTGCTGGTGACAAGGGGACTCTCACTCAGAGTAAAAGGCAGACTGTATGACGCATGTGTACGAACAGCCACTGCTACATGGCAGTGAAACATGGGCTGTGACTGCTGAGGACATGCGTAAGCTCGCAAGGAATGAAGCCAGTATGCTCCGTTGGATGTGTAATGTCAGTGTGCATACCCGTCAGAGTGTAAGTATCTTGAGAGAAAAGCTGAACATAAGGAGCATCAGTTGTGGTGTGCAAGAGAGAAGATTGCGCTGGTATGGACATGTGGTGAGAATGGATGAGGATAGCTGCGTGAAAAAGTGCCACACCCTAACAGTTGAGGGAACCCGTGGAAGAGTTAGGCCCAGGAAGACCTGGGCTGAGGTGGTGAGGCAAAACCTTCGAACATTGGGCCTCACTGAAGCGATGACTTCTGACCGAGACCTGTTGAGGCAAGTGAAATCGAAATCGAGTTAATTGGATACTAAACTCCACTTGCGAAGACATGTTGAGGCAACTGAAATCGAAATAGAGTAAATTCGACGACTGGCACCCATGCCAACATCGTCTCCTTCATTGGATCACGAAACTCAGCTTGCGAAGACTTACTGGCGAAATCGAAATCGTGATGGCACCTGTGCCCAGCGTCGCCTTTCTGGCACTTGTGCCCGCGGCATGTGTAAGGACTTTCGAGCGAGATCGTTGCCAGTGACCCTAGACTAGCTCTTGTGCGGGTGGCACATAAAATACACCATTTTGAGCGTGGCCGTTGCCAGTACCGCCTGACTGGCCTTCGTGCCGATGGCACGTAAAAGCACCCACTACACTCTCTGAGTGGTTGGCGTTTAGGAAGGGCATCCAGCTGTAGAAACACTGCCAAATGCTGTGCGTGAGAAGACCCAGCAAGCCAAGTGAGACCTAAATCTAAGGCCTCAGCCAGTCCACTTAGGCGTACCTTCCTTCATTGGACACTAAACTCCACTTGCGAAGACCTGTTGAGGCAAGTGAAATCGAAATACAACTTTTTCCGGTGAAAGTGTTTTGGAATGGGGGTGGGGGACAATTTTCGGAAATTCCAACAGAGTCCACTTAAATTCTTCTTAACTTCCAATACCTTGATGTATGTACATTTCAAGCATGTAGGAATTTTGAAGGAAACAACTGCAGGTTATTTTTGAGAAGCGTTCCCCACTCGGTGGTGTTTCGGAGCAATTCGTCCATATTTGTTTCATTTTCTCTATTATGTGCAACCGTAGATTTCTAGACAGTGAAGAGAAGCCGTCATAAGAAAACTTTCGTTAAAAATAACATGCACACGATTTTTTTTTTCTCAATAGAAGTAAATTCCAAAGTAAACGTTTCTAGTAGAGAAGTAGAAGAGAACAGGGGCAAAAATAGGAATATACACGCACGGTTAAATATAGAAACTATCACAGTGTCGCTTCCCGAAGAATGTTAAAATATTAGCTTTCCGAAACTTTTTTTTCAATCTTGCAAAAACACGAAGATTAAGATAAACAGAAAAAGTACACAAATATATTTTACATACCTGTCGTATACGTCGGTTTTGCTTTTTTCACTTTAAAGGTGGTCATGTTATTTTGTTGGGATTAATCTCGTTCAGGCACAAAATTTGACATAATAGTATATATTAGTTATAAACTGACTTTTAAGAAAAAGATTGTGAAACGGTCTTTGTACAATTCGCAGGGTATATTGTCGAGCCCCTTGTATCATTAATAATGTCTGGTTAAAGTAAGTTACCGCCCCTTGTATCGTCCGACATGTTTGTTTATATTCGCGAGTGCCCATTTTCTGTTTGTTTTATTTTTTAGTATAAAATATTTAGAAATAGATGAATCTTCCTAATTGTTTGCATACTTCATTTATTTTGCATATATTTCTCATTTTCCTAACTTTTTTTTTACAAATAAGCGTCATTTTCTTAGAGAGGTGCGCTTCTAAAAAAGCGCCCCCCCCCCCCACTTCATAGCATATATATGCTAGTAACGGAACACATGGCAGAACGTAACCTGACCCTCCCCCCACTTTTTTTTTCATTTTTACGAAAACCCCTGTTTTCGTCTATGGAGATTCCGGTTCTGAAAAAAATTGGCAAAAATTACAACCTCAAAATTTCAATCCCACTGACCCTCTTTTTTTTTTTTTTTCAGAAATGTTTTTGGGCGAAATATGTAGAAAAATACGGAGATTATGATTCTTCAAAAAAAAAAATTGTTTGTAAAATTTCAATTCTTCAAAATAAAAAAAAAAAAAGAATTACCCCAACCTACTCCCGATTCTATGGCTTTCAAGCAGGCTATCCACATGCTAGAAATAACAGACACATCTTACACAAACTTTGTTTCCTTTTAACTTTCGGAAAAATTGATATTTTTTAATAAAATTTTCAACATATACGCTGCGATAAAATAGTGGAAGAAATACGTCATCAATCTATATATATATATATAAACATATACAAAACAATTCTTCTAAATTGCTTATAATCATATCGCTTTGATTGTCATCATCATTTTTATCATCATCATTACCTCAGCAGTTATTTTTGTGTTGTTATATTTAGGAACATTTTCATAAAAAAATATATAAATTATCATCATCTAACATCCATGTACCTCGCAGAACTACAAATGCTGTGGGGTGGGGTAAGCTTCATACCAGTGGACAAGGGAATAATCTATGAGAAGGAAGATATTCCGGGTTCAGTTCCATTGCATAGCACTTTGGGCAAGTGCCTTCTACTATAGCCTCGGGCCGACCAAAACCTTGTCAGTGGATTTGGTAGACGGAAACTAAAAAATAAACCTATCATATGCGTGTGTGGCTTTGTCCCGTACCACCGCTTAACAGCTGATGTTGGAGTGTTTACCTTCCCGTCACTTACCGGTTCGGCAAAAAGTTTGCGATAGAACAAGTATCAAGCTTAAATAAAATAAGTACTGGATCGATTCATTCGACTAAAGGCGGTGCCCCAGCATGGCTGCAGTCTGATGAATGAAACAAGTAAAAGATAATCGTATGAATTCCGGTGTGTTGAACAAATATTCGCAACACTTTTGTGAAAATTCCCAAAACTAAAAAATTCTAATACAAATGCAATTATCTATAATCCTATTATCGAGACCACGAAGACTGGGATATTGAGTTTACTTGCGACCTGCTCCTCACAAAGTAAACGTGGGTGTGTGTGTGTGTTAGAGAAAAGACGCAGCTTACCTTGATTCAAACAATCCAAATAACTGAAACAAAGACACATAAATATGTGTATATATATATATATATGTATATATTCGCCTTTACTCTTAGGCTTTCTTTTGTTTATCTCCACAGATTTATGCAGGGAGAGAAAACTAGAGGGTGGCGATATAAAGCGGTCAAAGCATAAAAACTAGACAACAAAATTCAATGAACGTGGCGTATTCCGTTTTCGCTGTTGAAATCACGTCCAAATCTCGTTCAATAAGTGATAGTCTCCAGAGTTACTGCCCTTCGCTGCGACGTGTCAGTTGTAAAATGAAATTTAGATACTTAAAATCAGAGGGTAGTTACAGGTTAATCCTACCCGTTGCCTCATAATTTCCTGAAAAATGCAATTTGAATAAGTTATCTGTACCTGGTTGATCAAACTTATTTCCAAACCTTGTAGTCTGATGTATTTGCCAATTTCGGTTTTACAGGAACTGGTCGAAAAAGATATATCTTTTATTATTTACTTATTTCAGACTGCATATCAGAAGCAGATGGAGCTGGTTTTCGTCATGAGCAGGTAGATATATCTAAAGATTAAAGTAAAAATGAAAACGCAAACCGTTTGGCATCACTTGAAAAAGCATTTAATTTAGATTGTGAATATAGATATACATAGTATACAGTGTATATCTATATTCTCCGTCTAAATTAGATGTTATATATATATATATAAAGATTCAAGTAAAAATGTAAAGGTAAACTGCTTTGCATCACTTGAAAAAACATATATATATATATATACTAGCAGAAGACATACATATTGCATATAAAGACATACACATTGCAATGTTTACTCTTTTACTTGTTTCAACAAACAAGCAGGCCACATAGAGAACATATCCTCCATCAGCTGCCACTTGTTTATCATTTTGTCCATGTTCTTTTGCAACGTCATATACCCAGATATGTATCTATATGTACATGTAGATGGAGGTATGTACATACATGTATATATATATATATATATATATATATATATATATATATGCATATACTCATATATTGGTTATATATATATATATATGTGTGTGTCTGTGTTTATCCCCCCACCAACATCGCTTGACAACCGATGCTGGTGTGTTTATGTCCCCGTAACTTAGTGGTTCGGCAAAAGAGTCCGATAGAATAAGTACTAGGTTTACAAAGAATAAGTCTTGGGGTTGATTTGCTCGACTAAAGGCGGTGCTCCAGCATAGCCACAGTCAAATGACTGAAACAAGTACAAGCGTAAACATTGCAATATGTATGTCTTTATAATTTTCCTCAAGCTTTTATGTGCGGGTGGCACATAAAATACACCATTTTGAGCATGGCCGTTGCCAGTACCGCCTGACTGGCCTTTGTGCCGGTGGCATGTAAAAGCAACCACTATACTCTGAGCGGTTGGCGTTAGGAAGGGCACATAGAGAACATATCCTTCATCAGCTGCCACCATTAAAACACCGGTGTTTCGAAGAGTTAGGGCAGTACGCAACGTTAAAATGGCTCTTCCCACGGACACAAATTAAATTTTTTTCGTGGAGGATAGTCGAAACGGTGAAATAAACAAACAAAAAGGCTGTACAGCCAGACGTGGAGAAGTGTGTATGTCATCATCATCATCATCACCGTTTAACGTCCGCTTTTCATGCTATCATGGGTTGGACGATTTGACTGAGGACTTGTGAAACCAGATGGCTACACCAGGCTCCAATCTGATTTGGCAGAGTTTCTACAGCTGGATGCCCTTCCTAACACCAACGGCTCAGAGAATGTAGTGGGTGCTTTTACGTGCCACCGGCACAAAGGCCAGTCAGGCGGGTACTGGCAACGGCCACGCTCAAAATGGTGTATTTTATGTGCCACCCGCACAATAGGCAGTCCAGGGGCACTGGCAACAATCTCGTTTGAAAAACCTTACACATGTCACGGGCACATGTGCCAGAAAGGCGACACTGGGCACAGGTGCCATCCCTATTTCGCTTTCGCTTGCCCCAATAAGTCTTCGCAAACTGAGTTTCGTGTCCAATGAAGGAGACGACGTTGGCATGGGTGCCAGTTGTCGAATTTAGTTCGATTTCGATTTCACTTGCCTCAACAAGTCTTCGCAAGCGGAGTTTAGTGTCCAATGAAGGAAAGGTATGCATAAGTGGGCTGGCTACACCCCTGGCAGAGGCCTTGAATTTAAGTCTCACTTGGCTTGCCGAGTCTTCTCACGCACAGCATATTTCCAAAGGTCTCGGTCAGAAGTCATCGCCTCGGTGAGGCCCAATGTTTGAAGGTCTTGCCTCACCACCTCAGCCCAGGTCTTCCTGGGCCTAACTCTTCCACGGGTTCCCTCAACTGTTAGGGTGTGGCACTTTTTCACGCAGCTATCCTTGTCCATTCTCGCCACATATCCATACCAGCGCAATCGTCTCTCTTGCACACCACAACTGATGCTTCTTATGTTCAGCTTTTCTCTCAAGATACTTACACTCTGTCGGGTATGCACACTGACATTATTCATCCATCGGAGCATACTGGCTTCATTCCTTGCGAGCTTACGCATGTCCTCAGCAGTCACAGCCCATGTTTCACTGCCATGTAGCATGGCTGTTCGTACACATGCGTCATACAGTCTGCCTTTTACTCTGAGTGAGAGTACCTTTGTCACCAGCAGAGGTAAGAGCTCTCTGAACTTTGCCCAGGCTATTCTTATTCTAGCAGCTACACTTTTAGCGCACCCACCCCCACTACTAACTTGGTCACAGTTGTTTCCTGTTTGTTTACAGTGTTTATTGCACCTGAACATCTGCCACATACAAAAACTAACTTCCTAGTTAACCTGCCTTTGATATTGCTGCACCTCTTATATGTCCATAGCTTGCACCTGGTACATCTTATAGAGTTACTACCTACACCTTTTCTACATATTGAGCAGGGCCATCCACCTGAAAGGGTTTGTGTTTTATCTACCTTCCTACTTATTAGGACTTTGGTTTTAGCTAGGTTGACTCTAAGGCCCTTCGATTCTAGTCCCTGCTTCCACACCTGAAACTTCTCTAGTTCTGATAGTGACTCAGCAATTAGTGCAAGGTCATCAGCATAGAAGAGCTCCCAGGGGCAACTTGTCTTGAATTCCTCTGTGATCGCCTGGAGGACTATGATAAATAGGAGGGGGCTGAGGACAGAACTTTCCGGAATTCATTACTGTACTTATTTCCAACCCTCACCTTACTGACAGCATCTCTGTACATGGCTCGCACAGATCTCACTAACCATTCTTCTATCCCAAGTTTCCTCATTGACCACCAGATAAGGGATCGGGGGACCCTGTCAAAGGCTTTCTCCATGTCAACGAAAGCCAGGTACAGAGGTTTATCCTTGGCTAGGTATTTCTCCTGCAGCTGTCTTACCAGAAATATGGCATCAGTGGTGCTTTTACCTGGCACGAACCCAAAATGCATCTCATCTAAATTGATTCGCTCCCTAATTAGTTGGGCTATGACCCTCTCCGTGACTTTCATTACCTGATCTAACAGCTTAATACCTCTGTAATTATTTGTATCTAAAGCGTCGCCTTTACCTTTGTAGCAGTTGACTATGGTGCTGCTACACCAGTCATTGGGTATGACTCCTTCGTGTATCACCTGGTTCATAATACAGGTGACTAGGCTATAGCTGACACTGCCAGATATTTTGAGCATCTCTGCAGTGATTCCTGATGGGCCGGGGGCTTTCCCTGTCTTCATACTCTTAATTGCTTTATATATATACATATATACGACGGGCTTCTTTCAGTTTCCGGCTACCAAATCCACTCACAAGGCTTTGGTCGGCCCGAGGCTATAGTAAAAGACACTTGCCCAAAGTGCCACGCAGTGGGACTGAACCTGGAACCACGTGGTTGTTAAGCAAGCTATTTACCACATAGCCAAGAATTATAACAAACACAAATATATATTATAGTAATAGGAGCAAATGTGAAAAGGTTTTTCTTACTCCCTAATCTAGAAGCACCAACATATAGCTGTCCATGTGAAAAACAATCCTCTTCTAAATGCAAACCAGCAATTTGTAGTGTCTGACCATGTGACTTATTGATAGACACTGCAAAAGACAAATGTATGGGAAACTGAAGTCGTTTGAACTCAAAGAGCGTGTTGGAAGGTATTGAAGGAATTCAAGCGATAAAACCATCTTCGCCTTTTCCACAGCCAGAAATTATTGTGGCCTCTATAACATTGCTCATTAATTTTTTGACAATAAGTCTTGTGCCATTGCATAACTTTGGTTGTGAGAGGTTGCGCAGAAGCATGACAGGAGCACTTACTTTCAATCGAAGACAATGAGGAGGAGCAAAAATTCTACTGGATGATTGACTAATTCTGATTCATCTATGGCAGAGTCTATGGCTTTATAATTATGCTCAATTCCTGGCATCATTTTCGCAAGTCTATCATTTAAACTATTCACTGCAATATTTTTTGATGCCATAACTGCCTTTTCACACAACCAAGCAGGATTTTTAAAATTTGAAATTAATCTGGGAAAAACCTTTTCAATTAGTTCTTCAACCGAGTTAACCAAGGTGGATATTTCTGATAAATTTAATTCACCTTTGTTATTCATATCCAATCTTCCTTCTCCAAGCTGCAATAGGGTATTAGCATTTTGTCAAGACAGAAGATCCCCATGTAAATGTGCCCTCATATTTGTAGAGAGTTTTAAACGTTGGGCATGTTTCCACAGTACAGAGGATTTCAAGCATGCTTTCAATTCATCTGCCTTAGTTCCCCTGGAAATAACTGGCAAAGTTTGCCTAAAATCACCTGAAAGCACTAGTCACACCTCCCATCAATCAGTTTTAATTACATAAATCATACAGCATTCTGTTAACAGCTTCTAGAGCTTTTTTATGAGACATTGTAACTTCGTCCCACATGATCAAAAAACATTTTTGAAGAACTTCAGCAATACCAGAATGCTTACTTATATTGCAAACAGGTTCATCAGTTGTACTCAGATTCAATGGGAGCTTGAATGATGCGTGAGCTGTTCGACCTCCAGGGAGTAAAGTTGCAGCCATTCCAGAACTTAACACAGCTAAGGCTATTTCCTTTCTCTGCCTAACGTTGGCCAGTAATAAATTTGTGAAAAAAGTTTTCCCAGTTCCTCCTGGTGCGTCTAAAAAATATAATCCTCCTTTCTTATTGGTCACTTATTCAATGACTGTTGTATATGCAGCTTATTGGTCTGGTAAAAGTTTTGGTACGTTTTCATTAATGAACTGGTCAGCGAATCAATATTATATGAAGTTTCTTGCAAAACACCGGAGTTATTCACTTCAATTCATTGAGTTTCAGGTAACCCAAATTTGCAGAGCTCCTCCCCTCTCATGCCGATCACGTGGTCTTCAATAACAATCAACACAGAGTTATATACTTCTTCGCTAAATGCTATTTCTCTCTCAGGGAATCTTAGTTGTTCCTGATATTTATAGTCCTCAGATAAATCATCCTTATATTTCTGCCACAGTGTTAATGAATTACTTACTTCACAAGTTTTGAGAATTATTGCAAAAGGGACTCTTAGAGAAACAGGTGTGTGTGACAGTGAAGCCTCAGCCATAGTTCTTTCCCAGTGATTGCCATCTAACAAATTTGAGGCTAAACAGGATTCCTTGTAATTGTCAAAAGTTTGACCATCAATAGTTCTTAGAAAGGAAAATGAAGTTGGTCCTCTTATTTCATGAAGGAGTTTCAAAAAGAAACATTCACAGTGACCTGGATGCACAGAGTAAACTCTTCCTATTGTAGAGTCAAATTTTACACCTGGATGACCCTCAACATCAGCTCCTCATTTTCTCCTGTGCCATGTGTTATTACTCCATGTGTAATAAGATGGAACCTGATTATAAATAAGAGTTTTTGCAAAATTATCTCATTCACACAATTTTAAAAATGCAATAAGAGTTGTGTATTTTGGATTTAGAGTGACGTGGGCAGCATTTTCATTTGTGAAATAAACCCTCTGACCATTTTCAAGATGAAATGCAAGCTGTTGGATTGCAGGATGCCATTCATGAATAGGAAACCCAAAAATACGCCAAAATGCTTCATTAGTGCTGATATATCTACCAAGTTCATACTGAATAACTTCATCTCTAACACTTTCTGCTTGTAAGGAAAACATGGCTGCATCAGATATATATATATATATATCTTTTTTTGCTAACAAAATTAAGTCAAACATGGATAAAAAAACAGCTTTTTTATAAAATTATATATTCTTTAGACATAGAGCCACTCACTGTCAATCGTTGTATTGGTATACACTCAACTGATGAGACAGGTGTTCGGACTGACAGTGATATGGTAAATTGAATATGTTTTGCTTATTAAAATATTCCTTTTCTAATGCATAAAATTACGTTGCAAAGTCTATAATGAGATATGCATTGTTGAAGTTTTGTAGTACACTTATTCCAAGAACACATACTTAAATTTTATGTACCTTCCATGAAAAATGGATGTATTTGCACTTTCAAAAGGGCTCTGCACCGTGTTATAAACCCCATTTAAGGGGTTAAATAATATTGTAAGATGAGGGAATTTTGGAAATCATCTTTATTTAATACCTAGTAGTCATGTTGTTATTTTCATTGAAATTGGAGGTATTTAAAACTTCACAGGGGGTGTTTGGCCCCCTTTAGGCTGAATAATCGCAAAGGAAGGTAAATTTTATGTAGCTCATTGTCTTTCTTGTAAAATTTTACATGAGAACACATACATTGTTTTTATGTATCTTCAATTCCATTTTGTCCTACAGATGTAGAGACACGCAGATGTTGAGCTTTATTATAATCATCATCATCGTTTAACATCTGTTTTCCATGCTAGCATGGGTTGGATGGTTTGACCGGGGTCTGGGAAGCCAGGAGGCTGCACCAGGCTCCAGTCTGATCTGGCAGTGTTTCTACAGCTGGATGCCCTTCCTAACGACAGCCACTCCATGAGTGTAGTAGGTGCATTTTACGTGCCACTGGCACAGAGGCCAGAGGAGGTTGGCAACGGCCACAATCGGTTGGTGCTTTTTCCGTGCCACCAGCATGGAAGCCAGTCAAGGCAGCGCTGGCATCGGCCACGTTTGGATGGTGCTTTTTATGTGCCACCAGCACGGGTATCACAACTACAATTTCCATTTGATTTTCATTTTGATGATGTACTTCACTCAATAGGTCTCCTCAAGCACAGCAGGTTGCCCTACAATCCAAGGTACTTTTGAATGGACTGGGGCTGGTTATGCGAAACTTTATTTGCTGGGTCTTTGCAGACACAGCATATCTCCAGAGGTCTCAGCCTTTCATTATTGCCTCTGTGAGGCCCAACGTTTGAAGGTAATGCTTGACCACTTCATCCCATGTCTTCCTGGGTCTACCTCTACCCCGAATTCCTTCAACTGTTTGGGAGTGGCACATCTCTCCTCATCCATCCATAGTACATGACCATACCAGCACAAACATCCCTCTTGCACGCCACATCTGATGCTTCTATATCCAACATTTCTCTCAGGGCGCTTACACTCTGTCGTGTGTGCACACTGACATTACACATCCAGTGGATCATGCTAGCTTCATTTCTTTCGAGCCTATGCATGTCCTCCGCAGTCACGGCCCATGTTTCACTGCTGTGAAGCATAGCAGTTCGCACACATGCATCGTACAATCTACCTTTCACTCTGAGTGAGAGGCCCTTTGTCACCAGTAGGGGTGGAGGCTTTCTGAACTTTTCCCAGGCTATTATTCTAGTGGTAACACTCTCTGAGCAGATGCTATCAACTACTTCTAGTTTTTCCCTCTGGAGTGTGATGGAATCTGTTTTCTGAGCATCTATGGTGTTTATTGCCCCAGTGCATTTGCTGCACATGAAAGCTCTCTTCTCGGTTAATCTTCCTTTGATGTTGCTGCACCTCTTATGTGTCCATAGCTTACATCTTATGGAGTTTCTACCTACACCTTTTCTACAGATCGAGCAGGCCCACCTACTTGAAGGGGTGTGTGATGTGTTCGCCTTCCTACTTACTAGAACTTTGGTCTTTGCTACATTGACTCTAAGGCCTTTTAATTCTAAACCTCGCTTCCACACCCGAAATTTCTTTGCTAGTTCTGGTAGTGATTCTGCTATGATGGCCAGATCATCAGTGTAGAGGAGCTCCCAGAAGCAACCCATCTTGAATTTTTCTGTTATTGCCTGGAGGACTATGATGAATAAAAGGGGACTGAGGGCTGAACCTTGGTGGACCCCTACTTCTATCTGGAATTCTTCACTATACCCATTGCCAATCCTAACCTTACTAACGGCCTCTCTGTATAGGGCCTTATTAACCATTCATCAATCCCCAGTTTCCGCATCACCCACCAGATAAGGGATCGAGGGACCCTGTCAAAGGCTTTCTCCAAGTCCACAAAAGCTAAGTATAGGAGTTTATCTTTAGCTAGGTATTTCTCCTGCAGTTGTTGAACCAGGAATATGGCATCAGTGGTGCTTCTACCTGGCACAAAACTGAACTACATCTCATCTAAGCAGACTCTCTCCCTAATGAGATGGGCTATGACCCTCTCTGTGACCTTCATCACCTGATCCATCAGTTTGATACCCCTGTAGTTATTTCTATCAAGAGCATCACCTTTTACCCTTGTAGCAGTTGACTATGATGCTGCTACACCAGTCATTGGGTATGACTCTATCATGAACACCTGGTTTACAATGCAGGTGATTAGGTCATAGCCCACACCACCAGATATTTCAAGCATCTCAGCAGTGATTCCCGATGGGCTAGGAGTTTTTCCTCGCTTAATACCCTTAATTGCTTTATCTACCAGGGAACTGTCTATTCGGATAGCTGGTCCCTCTTTGGGTCAACATTTGGCAGGCTCTCCACCTCCCATTCATTCTCCATGTTCAGCAGGCAGTCTTTCATAATGGCTTCTCTAAGCCTCTTTCTTTTCCGAATCATTAAAAGCAAGTGCACCATCATCCATGCGGACACATTTCTCTCCTGTGACATCACAATTTTCTCTCACACACAATCTTGCAATCCGAAATACTTCAGTTCTTTGGTCCTCACATCACTGGACATTTGTAAACTTCTTTTCTGCTGCGCCCTTGGCTATGTATACCTGCCACTCAGCCTCCCTACAGTTCCCTGCTACCCCCACCCTTCCAGGCTTTCCAGGCCTGTTTCTTTGCTCTAATGGCTTTGTCTACTGTACTATTCTGCGACCACGTAACTCTAGGTCTGGAAGTGACTTTGCACCATCCACAGACTTGGTCTGTGGCACTCGGCAAGTTATTCCATAGGAATTTCCAGCTACCTTCGATGTCCGATGTCTGTAGCTCCTACTCCCTCTCATCAAATTTCTTGATGGGGATGTCCCTAAATCTCTGACTATGTGAAGGGTTCTTTAGCTTCCAAATCCTTCCTTTTTGGATTGGTCTGCTTCTTGGTACCCTTCTGGCTTCGAGCCTTAAGTCACTAATGACTAGCCTATGCTGGAGGGGTACATTCTTCACCTGGGAAGGTCTTTGTATTTAAGAGCAACCCTGCATCCTGCTGTCTGGTGAGGATGAAATCAATCTCGCTAGTAGAGTCACCAGATTGATGTCATATATATATATTTACATATATATATATATATATATATATATATACTAGCAGTATAACCCGATGTTGTCCGGGTGTGACTTATTACACCATCTACGATAAGTCTTGTTAGGTGAAAATCAACTAAAAAAGAGAGCCTTACAACGAGAAAACCCTTATGATGTAAATATGTTCATAATTCAAAAGACGAAATTAATAGGGAAAGTCTGAAGGCTGTTTTGCGTAACATTATTAAGTGTACGTAAATTTCATCCATCTAATTGGCTATACAAATGCTTGTGCAAAACAACTTTTTGCGCTGCCTTGATTATACATAGCAGAATAATCCCTTTTCGCAGGAGCTAGGACGGCAATTTCTGATGACGCAATTGCTGGTGATCTGATGCTACACAGTTCTGCCAGAATTCTATCAGATTAGGCAGTAGATGTTGATGCACCATTTTGCATTATGTTCACAGTAGCTTCTGGAATGTGGTGAATTGCTGCAGTCTGTTGCTGTCTTTTTAAACCGGTTGCTTTCTTTCCCCAGCAAGCTCTCTTCTTTGGAGGCATAGGCAGGGTGGGTAGTTTTCACATTTCTAATGAAGTTCACTGATTTTCAATGTGTTGTCCTGTCTACATAAGCTCAGTAGTTTGTATATTTACAAAACATTGATGAATATGTAGTAAAGTAAGATCTAGTTATAGTGTAGTGAATGCTTGTGTGTACATGCATGTGTGTGTGTTTGAGAGAGCGAGAGAGAAGAGGGACAGAGGGGGAGAAAGGAATAGAGAACAGGAGCAATGAAGAGAGGAAGGGAGAACGGAAGATAGTTATAAAATAGCAATGCATGCACGTGTTTATATAAGAAACACACAAACTAAATCTTATATCTATAGTGTTGATGTGTGTATATATTTATGTGTATGTTGTTGTCACAGATCACGTATGTGTGGTTGTGTGTGTTTTTACGTTTCTATGTTATGAAAAATATGTAAAAAATACTAAGAGGAGACAAGGAAGCTGAACATGCAGACAGACAATGTAACGAGTGAAATAGTGATAAGCCCCAGATGACCAGGTCACGTAGATAGTTAGAGGTAGAGGGATAGAAGAAAGCTATTAAATGGGAGAGAGGAAGAAGAACGAGGAAAGAATAGAAAGGGAAGAATAGTCTTAAACCAAGTTAATCTATGACTTTGTATGTATCACTTTCTCTCTCTCTCTCTCTCTCCCTCTTTTACTCTTACTCTCTATATTATCTGTTGAGCGCGTGATCAATGTGTAAGAATGCCGGGACAGATAGAATGGAAGAAATATAAAAGTTGCAAGAAACAAAACCCAAATCTTCCTTAAATCACACAAAGTAAACGGAATTTTAAAAATCTCATTACTGCACTGGAAAGTTCACATCGAGAAAATTCCATTGATGTAAAAATTTTCATGAAAAAGTGGAAAATGTGGATTTCTATAAACTTTCAAAAAGGCTTCACACAGACACACAACTTCAGCTTTATATATTAAGATATATATATTTACATATATATATATATATATATATATATATATATATATATATATATATATATATATTGACTTTAAAGAGAGCTCAAAACTGATCCATTGAAAATACTTTATTATTATAATAATAATAATAATGAAAATGACCTATGACCATTTCGATGCAATATCCAGATCGGTTCGTGCATATTATAAAATATTATAAAATATAGGATACTACATCTCATCAGGGCCTTATTATTATTATTATTAGTAATATGCAGACAATAAAAATAGAAAACATTCATATACAATTTTCATAGTTGACCTATGAAAACATGCAAAGCAGGTTGAAAAGACATGAGACGATATACAGCCGTTCATCTTAAAGGTGTTGAGATCAAGCAACACCTGTAAGATGAACGGTTGTATATCATCTCATGTCTTTTCAACCTGCTTTGCATGTTTTCATAGGTCAACTATGAAAATTGCATATGAATGTTTTCTATTTTTATTGTCTGCATATTACTAATAATAATAATAATAATAATAAGGCCATGATGAGAAGTAGTATCCCATATTTTATAATATGCACGAATTGATCTGGATATTGTATCGAAATGGTCATAGGTCATTTTCATTATTATTATTATTATAAAGTATTTTCAATGGATCAGTTTTGAGCTCTCTTTAAAGTTGATATATATAAAAAAACTCAATTGTGAGTATTTTGCTAAGTTTGTTAACAGATACTATATTTTTGCCTAATTTTTGGTATAAAAAAATATATATAAATACATATATATATATATATATATATATTTACATATATATAGGAGAGTATTGTAGTTCGCTTGAAGCATTGTGTATTTGTCTGTAAAGAATAAAAAGTTTTGAATGGTACAACAATGTACTATAATACAAAAAATGGACTGTATACCTGTTGTAATTTAGTTATCTATAGTCCGATGATATTTTGGAATACAATTCCTTCTTCAGATATTCTTAGATGGAGTCTCTGCTATAAACTGTTTTCCAACGGTTTTCTTTGTTTCAGAAGCAGCTCAGTAGTGGTCTCACGAAGCTCCTTCTGGAATTCCTCATGAGAAGTGCGTGATGTCGGCTATGTTTCAATCTCGTGTGTGTTGGTACATCTGTAGCGCTGCTTCTAAGTTATGTGTTGTACGTGCAGCTTCTCCTTTTTTTCCCCCTCATATATATATATATATATATAAAAATATATATGTATATAAAACTATTTATATATTCACATATATATATATTTAAATATATATATATTCACATATATATATATAAATATATTACGCGTGTATAAGGGATGACCACTAGGTAGACATCCAATATGCTAGAAAGAGGTCATCAACGACCCAAACACAAAGAAAAATAATGTTCTCCAGAAAATTTAACAAAACACCAGAACAGGACAAAATGAGAAATATACAGAATAAAGAATTAGCTGTGTACTGCAGCTTCAAACATTAATGTTTTACTTACGTAACAACATCCGTTTTCTTATCAGCACAGCCATTCTAGAATCAATATAATTTGCAGAACTATACACGAATTGTCTTCATGAAATAAGACTTGCATAAAGTTCTACCAATTACATTGGAGCTATTTTTCAAAATACCTCAACAAGGTCGTTGCCAGAGCCGCTGGACTGGTTTCTGTGCAGGTGGCATGTTAAAAACACTATTTTGAGCATGGCCGTTGGCAGTACCGCGTCACTGGCCCTCTTGCCGGTGGCACGTAAAAGCACCCACTACACTCTTGGAGTGGTTGGCGTTAGAAAGGGCATCCAGCTGTAGAAATTCTGCCGGATCAGATTGGAGCCTGGTGCAGCCATCCAGTTCACCAGTCCTCAGTCAAATCATCCAACCCATGCTAGCATGGAAAGCGGACGTTAAAAGATGATATTGATGATGATAATGTATGTATATGTATATATATATATATATATATATATATATATATATATATATATATATATATATATGTATATATGTGTGTGTGTGTATATATATATATGTGTGTGTGTGTGTATATATATACGTATATATATATATATATATATATATATATATATATAAATATATATATATATATATATATATATATATATAATCATCATGATCGTTTAATGTCCGCTTATCCATGCTAGCATGGGTTGGACGATTTGACTGAGGACTGGTGGACCAGGTGGGCACATCAGGCTCCAATCTGATTTGGTAGAGTTTCTACAGTTGGATGCCCTTCCTAACGCCAACCACACTGAGAGTGTAGTGGGTGCTTTTATGTGCCACTGGCACAAAGGCCAGTCAGGCAGTACTGGCAACAGCCACGCTCGAAATGGTCTATTATACGTGCCACCTGCACAGGAGCCATTATATACATATATATATATATATATATATATATATATATATATATATATATATATATATATATATATATATATATATAACCGAACTAAAATCGACGTCTGGCACCCATACCAACCTCGTCTCCTTCATTGGATATGAAACGCAGCTTGCGAAGACTGATTGGGGCAAGCGAAAGCGAAATCAGGATGGCACCTGTGCCTAGCGTCGCCTTTCTGGCACTTGTGCCTGTGGCATGTGTAAGGACTTTCGAGCGAGATCGTTGCCAGTGCCCCTGGACTGGCTCTTGTGTGGGTGGCACATAAAATACATCATTTGAGCATGGCCGTTGCCAGTACCGCATGACTGGGCTTCGTGCGGGTGGCACGTAAAAGCACCCACTACACTCTCGGAGTGGTTGGCGTTAGGATGGGCATCCAGCTGTAGAAACTCTGCCAAATCAGATTGGAGTCTGGTGTAGCCATCTGGTTTCACCAGTCCTCAGTCAAATCGTCCAACCCATGCTAGCATGGAAAGCGGACGTTAAACGATGATGATGATATATATATATATATATATATATATGTATATATATATATATATATATATATATTTGTATATATATATATATATGTATATATATATATATATATGTATTTATATATGTGTATATATATGTATGTGTATATATATATGTGTATATAAATGTATATATATATATATATATATATATATATATATATATATATATATATATATATATATACATATATATATATATGTATATATACACATATATATGGATATATTTAATTATGTGTATTTATTTTCTCTTAGAAAATAAATTGGTTAATAGTTACCAGGGTAGCAAAGTTCACAAAATAACTTTGGTGTAACTCCTGTTAATGAGGTAGAAACTCCCTGTTAATTTGATGCATTTTAAATAAATATAAGATTAAATAAATGGAGTTATACATCTTTCTCAACATCACTCATTCCTTTGGAATGAACCAGTTGTAATCTTCGAAACATATGTCGGAAATAAAAGAAATCATTTAACACATGCATATAACTCCATTTATTTAATCTTATATATATGTATATATATACATATGTATGTATATATATATATATATATGTATATATTTATAATAATATAGATTTAATCAAAAGATTAAATGTGGTACTTAAAATGTTTGTGGCACCAGAATTTGGTAGGGTAAAAATCAAAAATAAAATCAAAAGATTTGGTGAATAAAATTTGAAGTCAAGCAATAAAAATTCATTAGGTTATAGCAGTACGTACGTTTCATACAAACTTCATTTATTTATGTAGTGAGAACACCACATAAGATGTGCAATGAAAATGTTCTCCTCAGCTGCAACCTAATACATTCTTCAAATGTATATATTTATACATATGTACATATTTATATATGTATGTATATATTTATATATAAGTACATATTTATATATATGTGTATATATTTATATATATATATATATGTACATATTTATATACATATGTATATATTTATATATATGTACATATATATATATATATATATATATATATATATATATATATATATATGTATATATATATTTATATATATATCATCATCATCATCATCATCGTCGTTTAACGTCCGCTTTCCATGCTAGCATGGGTTGGACGATTTGACTGAGGACTGGTGAAACCAGATGGCTACACCAGGCTCCAATCTGATTTGGCAGAGTTTCTACAGCTGGATGCCCTTCCTAACGCCAACCACTCAGAGAGTGTAGTGGGTGCTTTTACGTGTCACCCGCATGAAGGCCAGTCAGGCGGTATTGGCAACGGCCACGCTCAAGATGGTATGTTTTATGTGCCACCTGCACAAGAGCCAGTCCAGGGCACTGGCAACGAGGAGTCGGTGACCTTCTGTGTCTGTTTTCCGTTTGTTTGTGCATTTATTATGTTTTTTTACCTCATATACATATGTGTGTGTGTATATATATGTGTGTATATGTTTAGTTTTTGTATTTGGTTTGTATTCTTGATGTGAACTTTTTTATGTAAATAAATTTTGTTGTATCTTGTTGGGAAAGTCCTTATGCCAATAAAAAATACACACACTGGTTTTATTTCACTTCTTTGTTATTTGTCAATTTGTTAACTATCTAATCAATTATCTAATCAAATGTTTGACTGATCATTCGGTTGTGCTTGCTAAAAATCCTTTTTTGTCACCGTTTGTGACGTCTTGAATGACATGCCCTTTCTACTCCAGGTCACCTTCAGGCCTCTGTAAAACACAACTGACTGACTGACAGAATAAGTAAGCAAATAATTAATTAATCAAATGGTTACTTATCACTGATGTTATACCCTACTGTCAGGCTTGATTTATGCATTGTTGTCTCTCAAATATTTAAAATCTACGATTAAGAGGCCTATCTCCTCACTGATGGTACACCCGCCCTCCCACCCCCTCCACCTCTGTCATCCTGTCATCCTCGGCTGTCTCCCGGAACCCATCTAGTGGCCTTGGCCATCCTCTCCCCAACCTTTGGGTAGCGCATTAAGTTTGAGTAATGTTTGCAGGTTGTAGGTACTGTTTTGCTTATGAATTCTTGCAATTGCAAGTTTTCTTTTCAGGTACACGACACTGCTTCCCCCTTTCCCAGGCTACAGGCCCACACCCCCAACACCCATACTGTTAGGATTGGCACTCTCAACGTCGGCACGCTGAAAGGTAGATCTGGTGAAATTGTTGAGATGCTTGAACGGAGACGCGTAGATATGTGCTGCATCCAGGAAGTAAGATGGAGAGGAGGTTCTGTGAGGTTCCTCACAGGCAAAGAACACAGGTACAAGATTTTCTGGGTAGGGAACACTGACGGGGTCGGGGGCGTAGGAATACTTCTAGCGGAGAAATGGGTGGATAAGGTAATCGAGGTCATTAGAGTAAGTGACAGAGTACTTAAGATTAGACTAGTGCTTCATCATAGATTAGCTACTGTCATCTCAGCCTATGCACCTCAACCGGGGCTACCAGATGGTCTGAAAGACCAATTCTATGACACCCTCTTGCAAACTACCTCGTCGACGAGTGACAGGGACCTTCTCTTTGTGGCTGGAGACTTCAACGGTCATGTCGGACGTCGTGCTGGAGGCTTCCATGGCATACATGGAGGCTATGGCTTCGGTTCCCGCAACAAGGAGGGAACCAGACTGCTGGAGTTCTGTGATGCAACCGATCTTATGGTCTGCAATACCAACTTCAGGAAACCTGCCAGTCACCTAGTCACCTACCGCTCCGGCAGACACTCTAGCCAAATCGACTACATCCTCGCCAGACATAGGGAAAGAGGGCGGCTTATAAATTCCAAAACCTACCCTGGCGAAGAATGTACCCCACAACATAGATTAGTAGTTAGCGACTTTGGGATCAAGGCAAAATGGGTGCCCAGAATTAGACTGGCTTGGAGGAGAAGGGTGTGGAAGCTTAAAGACCCTGCAAATGGACAGAGACTTAGAGACAAGTTACTTGAAGCATTTAACGAAATAGAAGGGGATATAGCATTATACAACGTGGAAGACAATTGGAGATTTCTGCGGGGCAACCTGTTGAAAGCCACCGACCAGATTTGTGGGTGGTGTAAGGTCCCCTCCCGACCCAGAGTAACGTGGTGGTGGAACAAGGAGGTAGACAGGGCTATTAGACAAAAGAAACAGGCTTGGAAGGACTGGAAGAACGGTGGTAGCAAGGAATTGTACCAATGTGCCAGAAGGGAGGCTAGGCGACAGGTTTATTTAGCCAGAGGGGAAGCAGATAAGAAAAGATTTGCCAATGTTCTGCGCCGTGAGGACCAAAGACTCGAGGTATTTCGTGTTGCAAGACAGTGTAGGAGAGAGAATAGTGATGTTGTAGGAGAGAAATGTGTTCGCATGGATGATGGTACGCTTGCACTAAATGAAGATGCAAAGAAAGAGGTCTGGAGATGCCACTACGATAGATTGCTTAATAAAGAGAATGAATGGGAGGAAGAGAGCCTGCCGTATGTCGACCCAATAGAGGGACCAGCTATCCGAGTTGATAGTACCAGGATAGATAAAGCAATTAAGAGTATGAAGACCGGGAAAGCCCCCGGCCCATCAGGAATCACTGCAGAGATGCTCAAAATATCTGGCAGTGTTGGCTACAGCCTACTCACCTGTATTACGAACCAGGTGATACACGAAGGAGTCATACCAAATGACTGGTGTAGCAGCATCATAGTCAACTGCTACAAAGGTAAAGGTGACGCTTTAGATACAAATAATTACAGAGGCATCAAGCTGTTAGATCAGGTTATGAAAGTTACAGAGAGGGTCATAGGCCAACTAATTAGGGAGCGAATCAATTTAGATGAGATGCAGTTTGGGTTCATGCCAGGTAAAAGCACTACTGATGCCTTATTTCTAGTGAGACAGCTGTAGGAGAAATACCTAGCTAAGGATAAACCTCTGTACCTGGCTTTCGTTGACATGGAGAAAGCCTTTGACAGGGTCCCCGATCCCTTATCTGGTGGTCAATGAGGAAACTTGGGATAGAAGAATGGTTAGTGAGAGCTGTGCGAGCCATGTACAGAGATGCTGCCAGTAAGGTGAGGGTTGGAAATGAGTACAGCAATGAATTCCGGGTAGAGGTAGGGGTCCACCAAGGTTCCGTCCTCAGCGCCCTCTTATTTATCATAGTCCTCCAGGCAATCACAGAGGAGTTCAAGACAGGTTGCCCCTGGGAGCTCCTCTATGCTGATGACCTTGCCCTAATTGCGGAGTCACTATCAGAACTAGAGGAGAAGTTTCAGGTGTGGAAGCAAGGTCTAGAATTGAAGGGCCTTAGAGTCAACCTAGCTAAAACCAAAATCCTAATAAGTAGGGGACGACCGTGCGAACTCAAAAAGGAGCAATGGTGACGAATGGAAAAACAGAGGACTCCTTTTATTTATGCGTGTCACACGGTCGAACACAAAATAATATATATCAATGTTGATATACATGATATGTTATACAACGATAACATAGATGACCAGTAATGAAAGACCACAACCGTATAAGATGAATAACAGAGATATTTATTGTAGCGTTAGAATGTATGTCTGTGTGTGAGTGTGAATGCAACATATAAGAACATAATCAAAGACAGGCCGTCGTACAAAGAAAAGTGTGTATGTGAGTGATACATGTGTGAGTTATTACAGCAGATAGAAAGAGTCAGTAAATGACACGTGAGCAATTATACCAGTTCGTTAGTACACTATAGGAAAAGTTCTGTATGTGAAAGTGAGGGGGCTGAGTGTGGCAGAGCTGATCACTAGTTGTGATGTTGTGGCATCGATGCCGGGCCGTGATTCTTGTTATACAGATGTTCGTCGCTGGCTGAGAACTCTTGTCTGTTTATTTACCGTGGTGAAGCTGAGTCACCTAACAGAATCGAAGAGAGAGATGTGCCGCGGAGGTTTGGTTTGGTGTACATAGTAAGTCGTGTTGACGCTGGTGGTGTAGAGGCTGCTTGGTAGTAATCGTGTTGGTCATGACGATGATGCTGGATAGTAGTCGTAGACTCTTGTTGCTGATGTGGCGACGGCGGAGGTCATCGTGGCTGGACGAAGCTGCTGAAGTGGTCGCTGGCTGCTGCTGCTGTCGTGTGGTACACGGAACAGTCTCTAAGAGAAACTGGACCGAGACAAATTTGTTGGGTATGAGTTAAAGCTTCAGAATTTTACTCTATCACGTGACCTTATTAGGGGCCGTGATTGGTCAGTTTGCGTTCTGGCGGGAACGGTTCGAAGTAGTTGCCGATTTGAATAATAATCAGTCACGTGATGACAAGGAATGGGTTCTCTACTACGCTCGCATTTACTCTTTTACTCTTTTACTTGTTTCAGTCATTTGACTGCGGCCATGCTGGAGCACCGCCTTTAGTCGAGCAAATCGACCCCAGGACTTATTCTTTGTAAGCCTAGTACTTATTCTATTGGCCCCTTTCTGCCGAACCGCTAAGTTATGGGGACGTAAACACACAAGCATCGGTTGTCAAGCGATGGTGGTGGAGGACAAACAAACACACACACACACACACACACACACACACACACACACACACACACACACATATATATATATATATATATATATATATATATATACACATATATACGACGGGCTTCTTTCAGTGTCCGTCTACCAAATCCACTCACAAGGCTTTGGTCGGCCCGAGGCTATAGTGGAAGACACTTGCCCAAGATGCCACGCAGTGGGACTGAACCCGGAACCATATGGTTGGTAAGCAAGCTACTTACCACACAGCCACTCCTGCGCCTATAAATATTGATTTCAAATTTTGGCACAAGATCAGCAACTTTCGGGGAGGGAGTAAGTCGATTACATCGACACCAGTACTCAACTTGGTACTTATTTTATCGACCCCAAAATGAAGAAAAGGTAAAATCGACGTCGGTGGAATTTGAACTGAGAACATAAAGACAGACGAAGCCCCAGTAAGCATTTTGCCTGGCGTGCTAACGATTCTGCCATTGTATGTAATGGCGATAGTAGTTTGTATCTAATGGCGGGAGGTAGTTTTGTATGTAATGGCGATCGAGGTGTTAGAGACGATAGGTAGTTTCACTACACACTCATCACCAAACAGCCTTTTCGCCACCAGCGTCGTGCGCCAACCAAGATTACCACCGTGACGACAACAATTACTACTATCAATTACAAGCTTTCCCCCTGACGTCGCCAAGTTTCAAATGAATCATTACCACCACGCATACAGAACACAACTATAGCAGTTCCTGCGCCGACGTCTTCATCAATGTACTCTATCTCGGTGTTTTGGGATTTTTTTCGCAGTCTATACTACAGACACTTTCACTTGTTCTGTGTTTTTTCTCACACACACACTTGTGCACTCATACATTTTCTTTCCTTTCAGGGAAAACAAACTCTCAGACTTTTACATCGCGTGATTCCAGTTTCCTGGACAATTGTCATCACGGTTGTTTTGTCATTGTCATTTCATTTATACATTGCATGTTCTGTGTTTTTTCTCACACACACACTTGTGCACTCATACATTTTCTTTCCTTTCAGGGAAAACAAACTCTCAAGCTTTTACATCGCGTGATTCCAGTTTCCTGGACAGTTGTCATCACGGTTGTTTTGTCATTGTCATTTCATTTATACGTTGCATGCATGTATTTCACAAGTGTACATTTCATTTCTTTGAATTTTCTTTGTGTGTGTTTGTACCACATCTTGTGGGTGGCTTTTCAGTGGCCATCCTGCCTCAGGCGTTCTAACAGATTTTATTTATCGTGCGTTTCCGCTCTGGCGAGGGAGCTCTGTAGTAACGCCTGCGTATGTGTAGTCTTACGCATGCGTAGAATTAATAAAGCAAGCGTTTCCCGCTCAATTCATTCTCTTTCACGCTGGCCAGCGATTGAGCATGGACGTGTGTTTAAAGCTGTCTCTACATCTTTTGGTCTTATACTCGACAGCTCGTTATTCTCACCTCTAAAGATGTATAACTAAAAGATATGTATGTTTACCAAGTAAATAAATGTTGTTTGAGTTGTTTAGTCTGGAGTTCAGCATTCCGTCTATTTCTTTAATTTTATAGTAGAAAGTCAGGTATACAATCTAAAGATGTATAACCCACTTTCTACTAAAAGGATATAGCATCATACAGCATGGAAGACAATTGGAGGTTTCTACAGGACAACTTGCTGAGAGCCACTGACCAGATCTGTGGCTGGTGTAAAGTCCCCTCTCGACCCAAGGTAATGTTGTGGTGGAACAATGTGGTTGACAGGGTTATTAGACAAAAGAAACAGGCTTGGAAGGACTGGAAGAACGGAGGTAGCAGGGAATTGTATCAGACTGCCAGAAGGGAAGCTAGGAGACAAGTTTACTTAGCCAGAGGGGAAGCAGATAAGAAAAAAATTGCCAATGCTCTGCACCGTGAGGACCAAAGATTTTTGAAGCATTACATGTTGCAAGACAATGTGTGAAAGAGAATCGTGATGTCGTTGGTGAGAAATGTCTCCGCTTGGATGATGGCTCACTTGCACTAAAGAAGCCTGCAAAGAGAGAGGTCTGGAGATGCCACTATGAAAGGCTGCTTAATAAAGAGAATGAATGGGAGAAAGAAAGTCTGCCGCATGTCGACCCAATACAGGGACCAGCTATCCTAATTGACAGTACCTCAGTAGATAAGGTGATCAAGAGTATGAAGACAGGAAAAGCCCCGGGCCCATCAGGAATCACTGCAGAGATGCTCAAAACATCTGGCAGTGTCGGCTATAGCCTAATGACCCGTATAGTTAATCAGGTGATACACGAAGGAGTCATACCCAATGAATGGTGTAGCAGCACCATAGTCAACTGCTACAAAGGTAAAGGTGATGCCCTCGACACAAACAATTACAGAGGTATCAAGTTGTTGGACCAGATAATGAAGGTCACAGAGAGGGTCATAGCCCAACAAATTAGGGAGAGAATCAGTTTAGATGAGATGCAGTTTGGGTTCGTTCCAGGAAAAAGCACCACTGATGCCATATTTCTGGTAAGACAGTTGCAGGTGAAATACCTAGCCAAAGATAAACCTCTGTACCTGGCTTTTGTTGACATGGTGGTCAATGAGGAAACTAGGGATAGATGAGTGGTTAGTGGGAGCTGTGCAAGCCATGTACAGGGATGCTGTCAGTAAGGTGAGGGTTGGCAACGAGTACAGTGAAGAATTCTGGGTAGAGTTAAGGGTTCACTAAGGTTCAGTCCTCAGCCCCCTCCTATTTATCATAGTCCTCCAGGCGATAACAGAAGAATTCAAGACAGGATGCCCCTGGGAGCTCCTCTATGCTGATGACCTTGCACTAATTGCGGAGTCACTATCAGAACTAGAGGAGTAGTTTCAGGTGTGGAAGCAAGGACTAGAATCGAAGGGCCTTAGAGTCAACCTAGCTAAAACCAAAGTCCTAATAAGTAGGAAGGTAGACAAAACACAAACCCCTTCAGGTAGATGGCACTGCTCGATCTGTAGAAAAGGTGTAGGTAGAAACTCTAGAAGATGTATCCAGTGCAAGGTCTGGACATATAATAGGTGCAGCAATATCAAAGGAAGGTTAACTAGGAAGTTAGTTTTTATATGTGGCAGATGTTCAGGAGCAACAAACACTGAAAATGTGCAGAAAACAACTTCTGTCACATTCCAGGGAGAAAAACTAGATGTAGCTGATAGCTTCCGCTATCTGGGTGACCAAGTTAGTAATGGGGGAGGGTGCACTGAAAGTGTAGCTGCTAGAATAAGAATAGCCTGGGCAAAGTTCAGAGAGCTCTTACCTCTGCTGGTGACAAAGGGCCTCTCACTCAGAGTAAAAGGCAGACTGTATGACGCATGTGATCGTTACCAATGCCGCCTTCCTCACACTTGTGCCAGTGGCATGTGAAAAGACTTTCGAGCGAGATCGTTGCCAGTGCCGCTAGACTGGCTCCTCTGCAGATGGCACGTAAAATACACCATTTTGAGCGTGGCAATTGCCAGTACAGCTTGACTAGCCTTCGTGCCGGTGGCACGTAAAAGCACCCACTACACTCTTGGAGTGGTTGGCGTTAGGAAGGGCATCCAGCTGTAGAAACTCTGCCAAATAAAATTGGAGCCTAGTATAGCCACCTGGTTCACCAGTCCCCAGTCAAATCGTCCTGCCCATGCTAGCATGGAAAGCGGATGTTAAACGATGATGATGATGCATATATTTATATATATATATATGCATATATTCATACATATATATGAATATATGTATATGTATATATATATATATATATATATATATATATATATATATATATGTATGTACATATATATATATATATATATATATATATATATATATATATATATATGTATGTACATATATATATATATATATATATATATATGTATATGTATATGTGGAGGTGCAATGGCCCAGTGGTTAGGGCAGCGAACTCGCAGTCATAGGATCGACGTTTCGATTCCTAGACCGGCGTTGTGAGTGTTTATTGAGCGGAAACACCTAAAGCTCCACAAGGCTCTGGCAGGGGATGGTGGCGAACCCTGCTGTATTCTTTCACCACAACTTTCTCTTACTTCTTGTTTCTGTTGTGCCTGTAATTCAAAGGGTCAGCTTTGTCACACTGTGTCACGCTGAATATCCCCAAGAACTACATTAAGGGTACATGTGTCTGTGGAGTGCTCAGCCACGTGCACGTTAATTTCACGAGAAGGCTGTTCCGTTGATCGGATCAACTGGAACCCTCGACGTCTTAAGTGACGGAGTGCCAGCAACAATATATGTACATATATGTACATATATATATATATGTACATACGTGTTGACTGAACACTATTCAATTTTTTTTCTCCGTGTTTTTCTCCTTGTCTCCGTATTCTTTCTGTTGAAGAGCGTAGCTCGAAACTTCAAAGACTTTCCGTATTCCCGAGCGTCATACTAATATATACTTTTGTTATTTACACCACCTGTCCTCGTCTGTTGTTATTTTTTGTATATTCTCCCATATATATATATATATATATATATATATATATATATATATATATAGATATATATACGTACATACATATATATATATATATATATATATATATATATATATATATATAAGTATATGTACACATATATATGTACATATGTATATATATATGTACGTGCATACCTGACAGAGTGTAAGTATCTTGAGAGAAAAGCTGAACATAAGACGCCTCAGTTGTGGTGTGCAAGAGAGATGATTGCGCTGGTATGGACATGTGGTGAGAATGGACGAGGATAGCTGCGTGAAAAAGTGCCACACCCTAACAGTTGAGGGAACCCGTGGAAGAGGTAGGCCCAGGAAGACCTGGGCTGAGGTGGTGAGGCAAGACCTTCGAACATTGGGCCTCACCGAGGCGATGACTTCTGACCGAGACCTTTGGAAATGTGCTGTGCATGAGAAGACCCAGCAAGCCAAGTGAGACCTAAATTCAAGGCCTCTGCCAGGGGTGTAGCCAACCCACTTATGCGTACCTTTCCTACATTGGACACTAAACTCCGCTTGCGAAGACTTGTTGAGGCAAGTGAAATCGAACTAAATTCGACGACTGGCACCCGTGCCAATGTCGTCTCCTTCATTGGACACAAAACTCAGCTTGCGAAGACTTATTGGGGCAAGCGAAAGCGAAATCGGGATAGTACCTGCGCCCAGTGTCGCCTTTCTGGCACTTGTGCCTGTGACATGTATAAGGATTTTCGAGCGAGATCATTGCCAGTGCCCCTCGACTGGCTCTTGTGCGGGTGACACATAAAATACACCATTTTGAGCGTGGCCGTTGCCAGTACCGCCTGACTGGCCTTCGTAAGATTTTCGAGCGAGATCATTGCCAGTGCCCCTGGACTAGCTCTTGTGCAGGTGGCACAGAAATACACCATTTTGAGCGTGGCCGTTGCTAGTACCTCCTGACTGGCCTTCGTGCAGGTGACACGTAAAAGCACCCACTACAGACTCTGAGTGGTTGGCGTTAGGAAGGGCATCCAGCTGTAGAAACTCTGCCAAATCAGATTGGAGCCTGGTGTAGCCATCTGGTTTCACCAGTCCTCAGTCATATCGTCCAACCCATGCTAGTATGGAAAGCGGACGTTAAACGATGATGATGATGATGTACAAATATATATATATGTACATATATGTATGTACATATATATATATATATATATATATATATATATACATATATATATATATATATATACACATATGTATATATATATATATATATGTATATATATATATATATATATATATATATATATATATATATATATATATATATATATATATATATATGTATATATATATATATATATATATATATATATATATATATGTACATATATTTGTTTTGCAAAATGGCTGATAGTTAGGAAGGTGAGACACACATAAGAAAGAAGAAAGCAAAGGACCACTGATGAGGTCACAGAAGTGTGACGAAAGAACTCTGGCCGAAATAGGATTAATGTAATATAATGTAATATCAAGTTGAAGCAAATTAACACCAAATATACAGTGCGTGTGTTTTTATTGGCTAAACTGGCAATATGACCATCCCCAAGTACAACAATATATGTACATATATATACATATATGTTCATATATATACATATATATATATATATATATATATATATATATATATATATATATATATGTATATATATATATATGTATTTATTTTCTCCTAATTAATAAATAACTCGGACAAAATAAATTGGTTAATAGATACCAGGGTAAAATGTCTTACATTGAAGCTGGTTCCCATACATTTCCCTGAAAAGAAGATTACATTTTTAACATTGCCGATTCCTATGGAAGGTATAATTTGTAATCTTTGAAACATATGTTGGAAATAAAAGTATGCAGTTAACATATGCGTTTA
The DNA here is from genome assembly GCF_046866305.1 of Octopus bimaculoides. Lineage (NCBI taxonomy): Eukaryota > Metazoa > Mollusca > Cephalopoda > Octopoda > Octopodidae > Octopus > Octopus bimaculoides. The sequence continues at coordinate 31,506,181 of NC_142945.1, read as the reverse complement.
ACTCCATTCATTAAATTTACATATGTATATATATGTACATATATGTATATACATGTACATATATGTATATACATACATACATACATATATATATATATATATATATATATATATATATATATATATATATATATATATGTATATATATATATATCAATATATATAAAAGAGAGGATGTGTGTGTACGTGAATGTAGTTTATGCACATCCACAAATTAGCACGCATGTCGCTCCAATTTTAGGAGAAGATTCAGAATGACCCTATGTGCATTTTCGTCAACTTTCTCTCTCAGAGGTACCCGCGTATACCTGTAAAAATCGATAAACTTTTACTAATTTTGAAATTTGTTGACATGGCGAAGTCAAATCTGTGCGTACGCGCATGAAGTAGAGAGAGAGAGAAATTGTATGTTTGTGAGAGGGAGGGTGAAGGAGAGTTACATTTTGTTTGCCAGCGTCTGTGTGGTAAGCAGCTAGCAACAAGCAAAAAGACAAAATACCCTCTATCTCTCCCTCCCTTACATACACATGCCAGTTATCTCTCTTTCTTTCTTTCTCTCACACACACACAGCAACATTACACACAAAACATATGTTGCCAAAAAGAAATAGACGCTATCTTTTTATAGTGAGTATGCGAGACAGAAAGTGTGGTGTGTATGTGAAGTTCTTTTGTTAATGTGAGAGAGCAGCATGTGTGTGTGTAATGTTGCTGTGTGTGTGAGACAGGGAGAGAGAGAAAGAACGAAAGAAAGAAAGGATGAAAGAGAGATAAATGTGTGTAAGGGAGGGAGAGCGCGCTCTCTCTATCTCTTTCGCGTTCTTTCCCAACCTTTTTTATGGAAACTGCCGAATTGATGTAAACAAACCCATGTGGTCTGATTTTCACGTTTCTAGGTATTGTACCATAAATCACCATTTCCAAAATATCTTTATTTCAAATCATTTATCCGTATATATATGTAAGGCAAGGTGTGTGTGTTTTGTTGATATACGGGCAACACACACACACACACATACGAACATGTATGCGTACAAAAAATATGTATGCAATTGGTGTACATACGTGCGTGTGTGTATGTGTGTGTTGCTCATATAAATATATATATGTAGTGAAACTTTTCTCTCGGCCATTCAATCATAAATGATAACGAAGCTGCTAACATCTAGCCTTCAGCTACCTTGGGCCCTTTCTGTCCATCATCCTGATTGGTTCTTATTTTGCGTGGCAATTGTCTCTATGTTCTGCTTGCTAAGGGGGCATTACGTCCAATCGTGGCCTAGGGATAAAGTCACATGATAGAGAGTCTTACTGGGTTTCCGGTGAGCCCATTTTCGCCTATAAATAAGCCCGATCCAACGACGGCAATCGTCTTCGACTCCAGATCTCTCACAGGTCTGGTCGCTGACCACACACGTCTTCGATTTCAGATCTCTCACAGGTCTGGTCGTTGACCACACACATACAGAACACAGCTACAGCCAGTTCCAGCGCCGACGTCTTCACTACCAATGCACTGTCTACCATTGTCATCGCCAGCAACACCAACATCAACAAGCGCGGTTTTATTTTCACTGTTTGAATGGAGTTTCCACTCACGATCAACAGTCAGAACTAACCAGCCAGAATATACTATATCAGGTAACACGGTCGCAGCATTCAACGCTCAACACACATAGTGTGATACTACAGCTCTGCTCCTTGACCACGACTTCCTGCGTATGAACATTCTAAATCTTGTGTAACTCTTATACGAACTGGTTTTCTCTATTCTCAGTGTTTGAGACTTGTAGTCTATGTTACAGACACTCTTTCTATGTTCTGTGTTATTCTCACTCACACACACCCTTGTACTCTCACACTATTGTTTTATACGACTGTCCGTCACTTCACATTGTTGTATACATTCTCTTGTACACCAAGGCCTGATTTATCTACTGTGTTAATTTTATATGTCACATGCACACGCACACAGACACAAACAGTTTCACTTTGTTAATAAATTTATTCTCATTATATATCTAACGGTTGAGTTTGTCCTAAGTTCTTTACTGGCACCATGGTTCGTATCTCACGATGAGCCTTCTATCATATATATCTTTATTTTGTGTTCGACCGTGCGACATGGTAAAAAGGAGCCTTTACCGTCTACGTCGCCATCTACTTTGGTTCGCACGGTCGAAGTATTACATATATATATATATATATATATATATATATAGATAGATAGATAGATAGATAGGATGATAAATTGAATATTAATTCAATTTAAAACCAAGTGGCCTAGCATATAACAAATCTGAAAATTGTATTATACGTGTATAAGGGATGACCACTAGGTGGACAGCCAATATGCTAGAAAGAGGTCATCAACGACCCAACCGCAAAGAAAAATAATGTTCTCCAGAAAAATTTTGCAAAACGCCAGAACAAGACAAAATGAGAAATATACAGAATAAAGAATTATCTATGGACTGCTGCAGTTTCGAACATTAACGTTTTACTTTCGTAACATCTGCGTTCTCATATATATATATATATATATATATATATATATATATATATACACTTAAGACTTCGTTGTGATCTGAACAGAACCGCTTCTGACAAAGAGAATAGGGAGCCTTTTTGATCATTCTATTTTCCTTGCTGGAAGGGTTCCTAACCCATGAGCAAAGAGGGGTTAGATGATGGCGGTGGTGTTTTCAAAGGGATGGCATGTGTAACCTGATCACCTCTGCCGATCAAACTCCCAACCCATGCGCTCCAGTTGCAACACTGATTCTGCCCAAATTTGACATCATGTTACTTAGTTTGGTTTGAAATAAAGAACTTGATTAGCTTAATAATCCCAACTTAATCCCGGGCAAAGTCGGGCTATACTGCTAGTATATATATATAAATGGAGTTATACGCAGGTGTTTTTCAAATTCTTTTACTTCCGACACGTTTTGAAGATATCATTGGTATTATTCCAAAGGAATAAAATGGTCTAGAACAATGTAATCTTCTCTTGAGGGAAATGAAGAAATAAAATTCGTTAATAGATTATGATGGATATGTATAGTGATGAACTGAACGCTATTTATTTGATTTCTGATTTTTTTTCTTTCCTTTACTCCTCCTCTTTCTATAGGCTACCTTTGATGTTATATCCTCTAATGTTTAAAAAAAAAACTTAATAGTATTCATTTCATCACTATACATATCCATCATATTCTGTTAAAATATCTTATTGATAAGTTTTATTTCTTCATTTCCCTGAAAAGTAGATTACATTGTTTTACACCATTTTATTCCTTTGGAATAATACCAATATCTTTCAAACATGTGTCAGAAGTAAAAGAATTTGAATAACACTTGTGTTTAATTCCATTTATTTATTTATATATATATATATATATATATATATTATATAAAATATTTTACATAAACGCGGAGTTTCTACCTTTAAAAACAAGGTGTTTCACCCTTTTTACTCGTGTGATTTTTTGCTACCCTGGTAACTGTTTATCTATTTTTTCTGTGTTAATTGTAAACAAGGGAAAAATATACACATCTATTTATATGTATATATTTATATATATGTAATATATTTATATATACATGTATATATATTTATATATACATGTATATATATATCTATATATTTATATACATGCATACTATTTATATGTATATATATATGTCTTCCTGGGCCTACCTCTTTCACGGGTTCCCTCAACTGTTAGCTGCGTGAAAAAGTGCCACACCCTAACAGTTGAGGGAACCCGTGGAAGAGGTAGGCCCAGGAAGACCTGGGCTGAGGTGGTGAGGCAAGACCTTCGTACATTGGGCCTCACCGAGGCGATGACTACTGACCGAGACCTTTGGAAATGTGCTGTGCGTGAGAAGACCCGGCAAGCCAAGTAAGATCGTTGCCAGTGCCCCTGGACTGGTTCTTGTGTGGGTGGCACATGAGATGCACCATTTTGAGCGTGGCCGTTGCCAGTACCGCCTGACTGGCTCCCGTAGGATTTTCGAGCGAGATCGTTGCCAGTGCCCCTGGACTGGCTTGTGCGGGTGGCACATAAAAGACACCATTTCGAGCGTGGCCGTTTTCGTGCGGGTGACACGTAAAAGCACCCACTACACTCTCTGAGTGGTTGGCGTTAGGAAGGGCATCCAGCTGTAGAAACTCTGCCAAATTAGACTGGAGCCTGGTGTTGCCATCCGGTTTCACCAGTCCTCAGTCAAATCGTCCAACCCATGCTAGCATGGAAAGCGGACGTTAAACGATGATAATGATGATGATGATGATATATATATATGTATACTATTTCAGTATTACGTCTGTATTGTTATGTGAGATACTGTCCTATATAGTATATATTCCTTATGCTTTCCAAAGCCAAGGTACAGATTTTGATGTATGAGGTATCAAAAGATTCAGTACTATTTTGACTACAAATTAAACTTAATTTCCATTCACATATTTGCATTTCAAAAATTTAGCATAATCTTGTCCATAAATCTACTATCGTAAAAATTTTATAGAATCACGTTACATTTTCTATATGTGTGTGTACCTTAAAAGACATCAATCATCACGACACACACCTTCACTCACTCACTCTATCTCTCTTTCTCACCATGCACAGACACGTTCATTTCATATAGACGTATATACATCTTTCATATTCTTTCTCTGTTCTTTTTGCATTCTCTTCTTTCAGTTTCTGCTCTCTTCAAATAAAATTTTTATAGATACAACTGCTTACAAAGATAGGGATTAATGTATAATTTCTTTCTATGTTCATAATTTTGTGTTTACAATATTAGGAAAAATATGTCACCAAAGAAAAGATGTAATCTTTCTGGAAACAAGTATAAAGAAAGGAGGATTGTAGAAAATCGAAGGCAAGAGAAGCTAGATGAAATTTTCTCAAGATCAGCAAACGCATGTTGCAGCACTTGATGCTGGATCATTATATCAATGTTTTAATGATTAGACAGAAGTCCAATAGAATAGCTTTCAGAAACACACTACGTACAAATTCATTCTTCACAACTCCTGAAGCTGTTTTGAGATATGATCCATCCCATTCTTATAAAAATAATAACTCTGTCCAAATTGGTGTGCTAAACACAAATTTTCTTTTCTGTAGAGCTTTAAAATTTTCAACTGAAACAAATTGTATGTGCTGCTCAGGTGGTCAGGTAACATTGCCAGCACTACCAGCTCCTTCTCAACCTCTTATGGATCTTCCAGAAGGCATTTCTATCCAGTCAAAGGATTTTCTGAACAATATCAGACAACTCTACAAATGACATCGTTTGGTGCATCTAAGAAGATAGATAAACATGAATTTACGACGTCAAAGTTCAAGGGCAAGTCTATCACCTCATTGGTTCCCTGTTACCCACAAATGAACAACCACAGTTCCTCCAAATTTACTTTATGTGTGATGTAGGACAACAAAGCCGAAGGTGTCAACATTTCAGATGATGGGTCGTGTTAGACACAGCACTGACTGCTGCAAGAGAGAGTATATCCACTGACAGCTTCTCAGTACATTCAAAAATCACATAACTCCCACAGGTTAGGGCCTGAAATACTTCAAACGGATGCATAGCATGTTATTTAGCCAAATTAGCCCATCATTTACTCCACAAATGTTTTGTTGTCAATGCTGCACTTTCCCATATCACCTGTTTCAACATAACTGTAATATATTATATACAAACTGTGCCATTTTAATCCCAAGCAATGCCGGGTGTCTCTGCTAGTATATATATATATATATATATATATATATATATATATATATATATATATACATACATACATACATACATACATACATACATACATACATACATACATACATACACATATATATATATATATATATATATATATATATATATATATATACTAGCAGTATAGCCCGGCTTTGCCCGGGATTAAGTTGGGATTATTAAGCTAATCAAGTTCTTTATTTCAAACCAAACTAAGTAACATGACGTCAAATTTGGGCAGAATCAGTGTTGCAACTGGAGCGCATGGGTTGGGAGTTTGATCGGCAGAGGTGATCAGGTTACACATGCCATCCCTTTGAAGACACCACCGCCATCATCTAACCCCTCTTTGCTATTGGGTTAGGAACCCTTCCAGCAAGGAAAATAGAATGACCAAAAGGGCTCCCGATTCTCTGTGTCAGAAGTGGTTCTGTTCAGATCACAACGAAGTCTTAAGTATATATATATATATATATATATATATATATATATTTATATATATATATATATGAGAACACGGATGTTACGAAAGGAAAACGTTAATGTTCGAAACTGCAGCAGTCCATAGATAATTCTTTATTCTGTATATTTCTCATTTTGTCCTGTTCTGGCAGTTTGCGAAATTTTTCTGGAGAACATTATTTTTCTTTGTGGTTGGGTCGTTGATGACCTCTTTCTAGCATATTGGATGTCCACCTAGTGGTCATCCCTTATACATGTGTAATACAATTTTTTCTGAATTTTCAGATTTGTTATATGCTAGGCCACTTAGTTTTAAATTGAATTAATATTCAATTTATCATCCTATCTATCTATCTATCTATCTATATATATATATATATATTTATATGAGCAACACACACATACACACACGCACGTATGTACACCAATTGCATACATATTTTTTGTACGCATACATGTTCGTATGTGTGTGTGTGTGTTGCCCGTATATCAACAAAACACACACACCTTGCCTTACATATATATACAGATAAATGATTTGAAATAAATACATTTTGGAAATGGCTTTTTACGGTACAATACCTAGAAACGTGAAAATCAGACCACATGGGTTTGTTTACATCAATTCGGCAGTTTCCATAAAAAAAAGGTTGGGAAAGAACGCGAAAGAGATAGAGAGAGCACGCCCTCCCTCCCTTACACACATTTATCTCTCTTTCTTTCTTTCTTTCTTTCTCTCTCTCCCTGTCTCACACACACAGCAACATTACACACACACATGCTGCTCTCTCACATTAACAAAAGAACTTCACATACACACCACACTTTCTGTCTCGCATACTCACTATAAAAAGATAGCGTCTATTTCTTTTTGGCAACATGTGTTTTGTGTGTAATGTTGCTGTGTGTGTGCGTGAGAAAGAAAGAAAGAAAGAGAGATAACTGGCATGTGTATGTAAGGGAGGGAGAGAGAGAGAGGGTATTTTTTTCTTTTTGTTTGTTGCTTGCTGCTTACCACACAGACGCTGGCAAACAAAATGTAACTCTCCTTCACCCTCCCTCTCACAAACATACAATTTCTCTCTCTCTCTACTTCATGCACGTACGCACAGATTTGACTTCGCCATGTCAACAAACTTCAAAATTGGTAAAAGTTTATCGATTTTTACAGGTATACGTGGGTACCTCTGAGAGAGAAAGTTGACAAAAATGCACATAGGGTCATTCCGAATCTTCTCCTAAAATTGGAGCGACATGCGTGCTAATTTGTGGATGTGCATAAACTACATTCATGTACACACACACACACACACACATCCTCTCTTTTATATATATTGATATATAAGAAATTTAGATTCAACGTGAATATGGTACTTAAGTTGCTTATTTTGATTTTTAATCACCTTATTTTGGAATTGTTTGGATAATACCATACTTAATTCTGATGCCTAAACTTAAGTACCATATTCACGTTGAATCTAAATATATATATATATATATATATATATATATATATATATATATATATATATATATATACATACAAAATGAAAGATCATTGACTAATTTTGCGAAAATTCAACATGTGTGCATTTGAACTTTTCTCACTCAATGATGGAGAAGTAACAGATTTAAAAAACACTGAAAATCTTCTAATAATTGCAAAATTTAAAACTGCGTAGATTAAAATTCAATATTTTCTTACTTCATTGCCAAACTTGTCACATTGTGTATTTACAAATTGCTGTCAAGAGTATATTTACGAAATATATTTAACTACAATATTTCTAAAATTATATGGACATATAAAGTCTTGCATTTCAACATGAAACCCGTTTCAAAACTAAAAGTTAAAAAACACAGTACCATAGTGCAGTTCACCTTTCATGCACTCAGTGAATTTTTCTGGCTAATATATGTAAATTTATATCATAGTCTCCTCAGTATATCACGGCTTTCTGCAGGTGATAGGTATTTATATTTTAATTATTTCTGTGGTAAAATAAGCATTTTCATGCTAAAAAAATTAATGAAAAGAAACAGAGAACAGTACTGCACTGTATAACACATTAATTAAAATATATTAAAAAAAAATACATAGTGTACGGTAAATGAAACAAAGAATTACACACTGTATAGAAAATGAAACTCGGGAGGTGAGTGTGTGGTATTTCTTTGCATTTATAATAAAATAAATATATACAAATTATAAAAATGATTACAAATATATACAGTACAGAAATGTTGGGTTTCTGAAATGTTTTCTAAATGCGATATTTAAATTTGCTAAATGCAAATAGTGTTGATACATATATACCTAAATGCAAATAGTGTTGATACATTGCTTTGATGTTATTTACCAAATATTTAAGAAAACCTACAATAAGTTATAAGATAGAAAGTTCAAGTCTGTATAAACATTTACCAACCCTTTCAGAGAAACTTCAATATTTCTCAATATCTTCATAATATTTTCAGTTTTTCTGTTTTTTAAGGAATGTAGGATAGCTGAAATATTTGCGATATGTAATATTGCACTTTCTGAAATATTCACTAAATGTAATATTTCTATTTGCTACAAAGCAATTACTAGATGTATACTAATCCAATACTGTTCAATCTTAGATGTGGAATATTTAACCATAAGTTTGATATTTGTTGCATATAAGACCTAAAATACACAATCTATTTATGCTATATGAAACATTGGGTAAAGATAATTTTTACAGTGATCTAAACAGGTGATATTGGGCTAAGAAGCAACATTTCTGAAATATACAGTAAACATCATTTTCTAAGTAAACATAGCAACCCAGTATATTTGAATCTCATAAGTGTAAAGATCAAAGCATAGAAATCAGAAATTTTGAATTTGTACTTGAGGAGAAAAAAACACTTTTGTATTTTGACAGCTTTCATATATACGTTTTATAAAACTTTAAATTGGAAATCTTGCTTTATATCATGGAAGTATTGCAAAATGGTTACTTGAGGCTCAATTTCAACATGTGTGAATTTAAAATTTTGAGAAATACTCAATTTAAATACATTTAGTAATAGTTGTGAAGACTATATTTAAGGAAACTTCCATGACTTTTTAGAGAAATTATCACAGAAAATCTTGTGAATATATGGTAAGTATATTTTTGAAAGCTATTTCTAAATGAGAATTTTGTTGAAAAAACTCGAAATCACAAATGTTGATTTAGCCTGAAAAAACAATTTTGCAAAGATTTGATGGTGAAAAGCAAAATTTTCAGTGTTCATGTTTGTCAAGGAAAGTAACTTTTCCGATATGTTTGGTACATGTAATATTTGCATTTTCTGATACGTTCACTAAATGTCATATTTACATGTGCTAAATGGAAATTGGGTTGCTATACATCTAGTGAATGCTTTGAAGATGATATTTACCTAATGTTTATAAAACCTACAATATTTCTGACATTTTAGATAGAGAAGGCCATTCATGAAAAGCTGTCAAGATTACCAAACATTTCAGCGAAACTACAATATTTCTTCAAAATATTAGTAAATGTATATAAAGCCTAGATTTTTCATCTGACAATGTCACTAATGTTGAATTTTAATCTGATTAAACAAGGATTATTCATTTTGTAATTTTGAAATGACTTCAGTGTCTTATAGTTTTTCAAAAAATAGAGTTGTATTTTCGAAATGTTTGCTAAATATAATGTTTACAGCTATTTGTAAATGTATTTAAATCCAGTACTTCTCAATCTGACATGTTCAAGTGAGAAAACTTGCAAGTCATTTGGCTGAAATTTATTATGTTAATATCTCTATATGCATAAGGAACACATGTATACTTTTAGGGTTTTGAAGACCCCGTCTCTCATGGAATGCAATATCTTTAAAAACAAATCATAAAATAATCTAAATATCGGATGTCAGAATATGCTATGTTATTGCTCTTTCTTCCTTCATTTTTGAAGTCATCAGCCTTTCAAATATGAACCTTTTCAAAGAGGGAAAGCAAAAAATTCACATTCAAGGGCCCATCTGTAAGGCCAAGATTTCTAATATAAGCAAACTTCTGCGAAGTGGCTTGAATTTGAAGACTGCTCTGTCCATAACAGTTGTTGACAATATTAGAAGACACACTTAGAGGCCTCTGAAAATGCATCAGGCTTGCAAAAACCACTCTTTTGTCAATTTTAACCTCGCAATTTCATTATAAGGGATAATAAACTAGAGCATAAAACTTGTTCTCCGGGAATGTATATGTCAAAATTTAGCCCAAAAGTAAAAATTTTTTGCACTCTTCTGTATATAATTCTATGTTTCAAATAAATGCTTTTTTGGAATATCACTCAATTATTTGACAGAACTTTTATATCTTTTATGATCACACAAGCTCAATAAAAATGCATATATTGTACATCTAAAAAGTTGTCTATTGTAAAATTTATATTTTTACATTGAAATGTTGGTGCTCCATGGTGGGGGATGGTCTAGAAGGGAGATTACTTTAGGCTACTTTTAAAATTATTTTGTACATACTTAGCATTGTAAATGTATTTTTTCAAAATTCTTACTATCTTAATAACAAAACCATATAATAATTAAAATAAGCGCGTAGATCATCCATCAAAGTAAATTCTATCACGTAGATCACACAGAAAGTAGCACTAAAACAAAATAAACTAAAAGGTAACCTAAAGTAATCTCCCTTTAAATTGTCGACCATATGCCAAAGTACTATTGATAGAACAATGCTGATAGCAGATTCCTACAGGGAACTCGAGGTTCAGATTACCCCGAGTAGTAAATTTCAGTCCATTACTATGATTAGCAAAGAACAAATATATATAAATTATTACCACGAGAGGCATGGAACAAGATGGGGAGGATATCTTGGTAACTTTCAATTTATGCTTGTGCTCGTATGCCTAAATATATGCAAGTGTTCGGTATGCATTTAGAAATATTAAGAAAGAAAATATGAGACAAATCTTTGTTCACGTATACAGCTCTCGTGGAGTTCTATCGAATGACTCATAAAAGCCTTAAGGCTTCTCAGAAAGCATAAACACCGAGAACTTTTTAAACGAGTGTAAAACCACTCGAAAATTGCAAAATGAAGAATTTATGATTTTGTTTTCTCATTACTGTTGGTCAGATTGACAAGCACTGGGTTATTGTACATTTACTAATGGCTATGAAGTTTATATTTACCAAATATTTTAAAGAAGCTTTAATGTCTCTTAGAAATCATGAACACCGAAAATATCTGCATGAAATCTTTAGAAAATTGCAATATCTGTGTCTTTAAGTTTCCTCACTCCCCCACTTGTTAGATAGACATGTAAATGGGTTGTTATACATTAACTAATAGCTGTGAAGTTTATATTTACTAAACATTTTATAGAAGCTTTAAACCTTGTCAGAAATCATGAACACTGAATATTTTGGATGCAAAGGTGAAATCATTCAAAAGAGACCTTGCTCTTTTGTCAGCATCGCACAGTATCCATTTGGATGCTCGTTGCTTGAAATGCCACTGTGTAGCGGTATAACAATACTGAATATACTAATATTTCAGGTAATTGTTTAGTTTAGTGATATAAAAAGTAAATAAAAATAAGGGGAAAATAAAGTAATAAAAGAAGCCAGAAAGTGAGCAAATGTCATTTTTCTCAGTGGAATTACGCCAGAGAAACTTATGCAGATATGAAAGAAACAATTCGTCCAATGTCGTCTCAACTTTCGTTTCAACCGCATCCACATGTTTTCCACATTTTGTGTGTGGACGTGTTAAACATGAGAATCGATTACAAATTAAGTTGACGTGTTTATGTCCCTCTGCTTCTTTTGCTATTTATCCTCCCCCTACTTTTTTTTTATATCACTAAACTGAACAAGTACTCTATTTCGTTATGCACCCATGATATAAATATATTAAGCGCTTTATAAGAAAATACTACGTTCTACAAGCTCACTGCTGAAAACGCCACTCAGTATACAAGTGTATTGAAAATACCAATTTTACATAGAAAACACTTTTCTTACTGCTAGTACCTACATATTAATTGTAGGAATACCGTGTTTCGTTATGCACCAAGTATATTAAACAATTGAGAACTTAATACATTGTCCTTAATATATCGTGTTAGCGACGCTATAAAATCCCTTTCTCGGCTTTTCTCTATATATAGGAAATTATAAAACATATTAAACAATCTAGAAGTCAATACATTGTCTTATTTTGATAGCAGTGCTATTAAATCCCCTTGAAAGATTATCTCAACTGATTATACGAAATTATAAGTTAGTGCAAGCATTGACTTATTACAAGGACATCTAATGTAGAGAAGGGGTAACAGACACTGATTTGTCGTGTTCGGAGTGGTATTCGATTATTTTTTCAGAGAACATTTGTATTGGCATCTCGTAAACAAAGCGAGAGATGCTGCAGTCAACGCACATAACTGTATGTATACATACTAACAGCGACCGTAAATGGCCGAAGGTGGCAGTCGTAATGTCTCTGTACAGTCGACAGTTTCGGCTTTAAGACCGAAGCCTCACTTTCCCACCTTTTTTTTCTTTTTAACTAGTGACCGACGCCAAAAAATTGAAATAATTATGAGAGCGAGAGGAAGTGCATATTTGGACCCGGAAGTGTACAGAGTTCTCTCGCTGCTTAGTGAGACAAAATGGCGCAAGGTTAGTGAAAGTTTTTCTACTTATTTTGCATTCTATTTAATAGACTATATCCTTTTTTTTATATTGACCATTATATTGTGTTAGAGTTTCAGGTTTTGTTCTCCCTCAATACTAAAATATTTTATTTGTCAAATAAGGTGAAAATTTATTTAAATACTTAGTTTGTAACTCGTAGCTATCGGTTAAAAATAATGGCTTCATTATCGCTAAATATCTAAAAGTATATATTAGCGACAATTGCAGTGTAAACAAGCGTACTTACTGCACCAAACGCCTATATGAGAATTTCTTTTCATGTTAAATACCGTAGTAAAGTTTGTTCTGACAGAACATCCACGTTTAAGTTAAGTGGATATTGTGTATTGAAGAGACCACGTGGGTTCATGAAAATTTGTTACATTCCTTTCGAGAAATATAATTTTATCTATTATCTGCTGAACCGTCAGAAGGCCAGTGACTGTTGTATCATTGCATGTAGGATTATCAATCGACTAGTTGGTTTTGGTACTATTCAAGAAGAGTGGTCCCGGTGCGCGCACTCGCACACTAACGCATCCGCGCTAGCTAGTCGTGACTAGTCGTTCCTACGACTACCTAGTGCGAATGCGCGTCATGCGCAAAACATGTATGAGGGTTTTTTCTAAACAAAGTAAATAATTGTTTTACACAATGTAAATAAATTATACACTACCTGTTTTTGGTAAAGAGTCCATTAAAAAGTCGGGGCGATCTTCCGTTTTGAGTACATTTTACGTCATTTCTAATCCACGTGCGTTTGTTTATGTTTCTGAACAAGATCGTCGCTTTCCGTAAAAAGGTTTTAGGGTTAAGGTTAAGGAATTCCGTCCCTAACCTTAACCCTAAAACCCTTATACAGAAACAAACAAACGCACCTGGATTAGAAATGACGTAAAATGTACTCAAAACGAAAGATCGCCCCGCACGTCCTTTGGGATTAAAAAAAAAATTTGGTCAAACTAAAGCGTTTGACCCGGTGACAAAAATTTAAAAAAATTAGTTTAATAGGTGTAAAACAACTTGCTGAGAACGAATATGAAGTAAAAAAACAAATGCTCGCGAGAGGCGGGGTGGGGAGAGGACTCGGAACATTCACATCATCACACATCGTCAGTCCATGGCCTCTAAGCTATAGTGTTTGACCCGAGCTCAAAAACAAAAAATAATTAGTGTAATAGGTGTAAAACAACTTGCTGTGAATATATATATATATATATATATATATATATTTGGATATTAATTAATATCAATTTAATACCATTGAACTAGCACATTGAAAGAATTAGGAGATTCAGAAAAATTATCTGAGATCTCAAAGGATTATTGTATATCTATATCTATATAGGTGAGTGTTTCTGTTGCATCTATAGAAATCCACATTTTCCCCTTATTCGTAAAAATGTTTACATCAACGGAATTTTCTCGATGTGAACTTTCCAGTGCAGTAATTAGATTTCTTTAAATTCCGTTTACCTTGTGTGATTTAAGGGAGATTTGGCTGTTGTTTCTAGCAACTTTTATATTTCTTCCCTTCTACCTGGAACGGCGTTCTTACACACACGCTCAACATATAATATAGAGAGTAAGAGTAAAAGAGAGAGAGAGAGAAAGTGATACATACAAAGTCATAGATTAAACTTTCCTCTCAGTATTCTTTACCTATTTTTCATAACATAGATACGTAAAAACACACACAACCACACATACGTGATCTGTGACAACATACACATAAACACACACACATCAACATTATAGATATAAGATTTAGTTTCTGTGTTTCTTATATAAACACATGCACGCATTGCTATTTTATAACTGTCTTCCGTTCTCCCTTTCTCTCTCTTCATTGCTCCCATCTCTATTCCTTCTCCCCCTCTCTCTCCCTCTTCTCTCTCACAAAACATTCACTACAATATAACTCATGTTCGTCAATGTTTGGTAAATGTACCACGATTTTCACTAGAGTGTCTGTGTTAGGGTTTATGTATCACTTTCTATCTCTCTCTCTCTCTCTCTTTCTCTCTCTCCCTCTCCCTCTTTTACTCTTACTCTCCATATTATATGTTGAGTGCGTAATTACTTGACTGGAAAGTTCACATCGATAAAATTTCATTGATGCAAAAATTTTTAAATTCCGTTTACTTTGTGTGATTTAAGGGAGATTTGGCTGTTGTTTCTAGCAACTTTTATATTTCTTCTCTTCCACCTGTACACACAATCATTGACTACAATATAACTCCTGTTCGTCAATGTTTGGTGAATATACCACAATTTTCACTAGGGTGTTGGGGTTTTAGGGTCAGGGTTTAGGATTAGGGTTAGTGTTAGGGTTAGGATTAGTGTTAGGTTTAGGGTTTTAGGGTTAGGGTTTGGTGATTGTGCTTGTGTTAATCTGAAAACTTACAGATATGTGAAAAGTACCGACCCTGCCATCTATTATAACTTTTGTTCTGTTTAATATATACATAGATTATGCCTCCAAAGAAGAGAGTTTGCTGGGGAAAGAAAGCAACCGGTTTAAAATGACAGCAACAGACTGCAGTAATTCACCACATTCCAGTAGCTACTTTGAACATAATGCAAAATGGTGCATCAACATCTTCTGCCCAATCTGATAGAATTCTGGCAAAACTGTAGCAACAGATCACCAGCAATTGTTTCATCAGAAATTGCCGTCCTAGCTCCTGCTAAAAGGGATTACCCTGCTATGTATAATCAGGGCAGCGCAAAAAGTTGTTTTGCACAAGCATTTGTATAGCCAATTAGATGGATGAAATTTACGTACACTTAATAATGTTACGCAAAACAGCCTTCAGATTTCCCTATTAATTTCATTGTCTTTTGAATTATGAACATATAAGGGTTTTATTCATTGTAAGGCTTTCTTTTTTAGTTGATTTTTCACCTAGCAAGACTTATTGTAGATGGCGTGATAATTCACACCCGGACAAGGTCGGGTTATACTGCTAGTGTATATATAAAGGAGACCACAAGGTGGATGGCTAATGTGCTAGAAGAATGTGATCTTCTAGCACATTAGGCCGTTCACCTAGTGGTCTTCTTTATACATATATATATATATATGTGTGTGTGTATATATATGCGTGTGTGTGTGTGAAATATATATATATATGTGTGTGTGTGTGTGTTCTTGATATTTTTTCAGAGCAAGTTGTTTTACATCTATTACACTATTTTTCTTGGAACCCACTATAATGAGTGCAGAGATTCTGAATCTGTAATTCAAAATTTTAATTCTACTCCCCCGCGGCCTGAATTTCTTAAATTTTCACTTTAGAAATCATTTTTGGGGGTGAAATACGTGGAAAAATAAGGAGGTTATGATTCTGAAAAAAAAAAAAAAATTGTAAAATTCAATTTTTCAAAGAAAAAATAAATACCTCGCCCCTCCGCCCTATGACAAGAAGTGAAATTAAAGTGCTATCTTTACTGATGTTTCATGCATGCATCAAATTATAAAATAGATGCAAAAAGAAAACCTGATATGGTTAGAAACACGTTTTCAAAATTTTAATACAAATTACCAAAGAAAAAAATTTCAAAATTTAAATCTGCCCCAACCGGAAATCTGACACGCTAGAAACAACAGCCAAACCAAGGATCAACTTTCTAAATACGAATTACCAAAAAAGAAAAAAAAAAATTGTCATTTTGCGTATGTGTGAGCAAAAAATCTAATTTTTACATACCTCTCTTAATTCCAAAAGACCCTGACCACAACATGTTGGGTTATGTGCGTTATGAAACATTAGTAGAGAAAACACTTCACTTCTTGTCATAGAGCGGAGGGGTGGGGGTGTTTATTTGATTTATTTTTTTGGAAAAATTGAAATTTTACTGCATTTTTTCTTTCAGAATCATAATCAACTTTATAACATTAACTGTGAATATTAATTTATGACATTAACTATTAATGTTTGTTTTTCATAAAATGGTTCACATGGGGATGTGGTGTATATTTAATTTACATTATTATTATTTACGATTATGGTCCAGATGGAGGATATGTAAACGGAACCCTTTCCCTCTTAATTTTTTTTTTTTTACAGTATCCCACGTTTTAGGCTATAGAGATTCCGATTCTGAAAAAAAACTTTCAAAAATCGCAACTTCAAAATTTCAATCCCTCCTTGCTTCTTCATTTTTTTTACTTTTTCCGGTATGCTTATATATATACATCTAGCTATGTAGGGACTAAAATTAGTTTGCGCAAATACCACAATTTTAATTTTTACATGCACTGTTTCACCTGTGGACTCATACTTTTCCTGTGCTGTGTGTGGGAGTACATATTTTGCTTATAGAAACTCTGCCAAATTAGATTGGAGCCTGGTGTTGCCATCTGGTTTCACCAGTCCTCAGTCAAATCGTCCAACCCATGCTAGCATGGAAAGCGGACGTTAAACGATGATGATGATGATGATGATATATAATGTGTGCATATGTGGTCGGATTGAGCTGAAAATATGCACACCTATGTTAAAAGTGCTGGCGAGTTTGCATAGCAACTTTGAGTTTGCTCAATTGAAAGGCGTGGCCTCTAGGGCAAAATTTTTCATCTTTTAAAATGTGGCCCGAGTAGACCCAAATGAAATTGGGTTATAATAACTAAACCAGTAAAACAATAAAAAACTATGCCATTTTAATCCCAAGCAAGGCCGGGTATCTCTGTAAGTCTACTATATATTTGTGAAAAGGGCGGACGTTGTCTCACAAGCAGTTGTTCAGGCAAAAGTGCTAGTAAATGTGGTCAGATTGAGCTGAAAATTTGCACACCTATTGAATTCCTCACCAACCAACCACCTCCCAGACTTCCACCTCATGATTTTAGACTGAAAGTTGGTGTTCCAGTTATGCTGCTGAGAAACGGAGAACCACCAGAACTATGCAACAGTACACGTCTCATCATCAAAAAAATTGGGACCTTAATTCTGAGCGGACCATCTGCTGGTGTGACAAAGTTATTAACCCCCATGACCCTTAGTTCCTTTGCCGTGCCATGTAAATTTACATGACGGCAGTTTCCCGTAAAAGTATGCTTGGCAATGAGCATCAACAAGGCACAGGGACAGTCGTTAACGAGTAGCTGGCCTAAATCTGACACAAAAGGTATTTAGCCATGGTCAACTATATGCCGGATGCTCCATTGTCGGCAGTCCACACAATCTCTTCATTTGTGGTAATCTGGGCAACACCAGGAAAGTTGTCTACAAAGAAGCCCTGCAATAACACTTTTGAACCTACCGCCATTACTCTCCCATCACTGGAGTCATTGTCAGTTTATCAAATTTTTAGTCCAGCTGCATCCACCTTCTTCATGTCAACAGTCAGACTCCTAGCACATGGGTTCACGTTGTGACACTGATTCCGCAAAATTAGGTTGGGTGTGACTACATATTGTATCCAAAACATTGTAAGTGCAAATTTAGAAACAATACATTTCTAAATCTCTCAGATTTATGCAGTAGTGATACGATGAAGTAGTTGTATGCTGTTAACTTAATGTGACAGTCCCCTGAATGGAATAATACTACTGTGGGTTAGACCTTGTGTCCTTATGTTTACAAGGGGGAGACAAGCTAAGCCTGCATCCAGAGACATGTTTCTGAGTCTTTGCCCGTCATCAGTCTGGAGTAGCATGACCTGCTAGCCGAAGATGCCTGTCAAGCCCTTGTAAACATATAATAATTCTAGTGAAATACGTTCACTGATTTTAAATTTAGAAATAATACATTCTAAATCTCTGAGAGAGTTTTATGCAGTAGTGATTCGATGAAGTAGTTGTATGCTGTCATAAGGACACAGGAAATGTGTCAAGGCTGACAGGAAGTGGTGCAGCTTCCTAGGTCTAACCAACAGTACTATTATTCCCTTCAGGGGACTGTCACATTAAGTTGACAGCATCCAACTAATTGTAAGTGCAGTCAGTCACATTATACTATTTCAGTTTTGTGCAGACACCCGATTGGTATTTTTTTTTTTTTCCGGCATTTTCCCATCATTCCTTTCCCTTCACATCCGCATCCGCGAAGTTTCTCCAATCGCTTCTCAAAGACACTTGGCATGCTTTTTTTCATTACTAATTTTTAATAAAATTTTGTTTGTTTGTTTTGATTTTTTTTTGGAATTTCTCATCTTTAAAAGTGACCCAAGTAGACCCAGATGAAATCAGGTTATAATACCGAAACAAGTAAAACAATAAAAAGAAACTATGCTATTTTAATCCCAGGCAAAGGCCGGGTTTCTCTGCTAGTTCCATATAAATGTGGGATAGGCATGAAACCCATCATCTCAGATTTTCACCAAATTTTGACCAGTTGTTCTTATCAGAACAGAAAAATGCAAAATGTCAGGCTCCAACTTCCAGTGGTTCAAAAGTTAGGAAACTTGGCTCAAATCACCCATTTTTAGGCTAGCAGTTGCCATCTTGAATTTCAATGCCACAACAAAAATTAAATAAGTTTCTATCCACATGGGCTATTTCTCTGAAAATTTGTACCTGGCCAGTTTTTTAGGTCCTGGATTTGAATTTGAAGAGAAAAGAGTGTATTTCTCATGGCAAAGTGCTTGTTTTCTTGAATCAAAATGAAAACACCACCGTTTTCCCCCAACACTGCTGTGTACTCAAAGCCAAATTCCCAGAAGTGCCCAAATCCTACAGCTTTTAACCCTTTAGTGTTCAGATTAATTTGTCAAATGTAATGCTTATCTGTTAATATTAATTTTGATTTAATCAGGTTCAAGTGGAGTGTCCACAATATTTACTTGTAACTTTGTTAATTTTCTACATACTGAATTGAAATTTTTTAAATGGGTGCTTATATGCCAGTGGTTAATAATTACGTAATTTTAGCTGATCTTTCTGACTAAATTTGACTTTATGGGCAGGTAAATTTAATTAACAGGTGTAAAAACAATAACATTATGAATAAACACTAAAATTCATATTCTTAATACATCTTGCCTGTTTGATTTGTTACTAAAATTATCCCAGATGTCAACCGCCAACAATTTTACATTTTTCAAGATGAGGTACGTTAATTTGAATTAATTAAAATACAGGTGTAATCAGTAGAAGATTTTACTTTTTTCTATATTTCATTCAAATGTTATCATTGAAAATAAAGTACAAAACTCTTTTACTAGTCAATATACCATTGGCTATGCACTCGTATACAATTTAACGAATTCATTTACGTAACAGAATGCATCTAAAAAAAAAAAATCTCATTAACAGGTGAGGCAAAGGTGAAATATGTAGTTCTCACTTTCACATATTATCTATATATATAAAAATGAGAATGTGTGTGTGTGTGTGTATCCCTAAAACTCGAGAACTACGCAACCAATTTCATTCAAATTTTACACATGCCTTACTTAGGGTTCCAGTTGTGGTTTAGTCAAAAAATTTTTTTAACTTCTTGCAGAGTTGGAGCCCACGGCAACATAATATCTCCTCCACTATTTAAGTATTACGTGTCAAAAGTGAAACAAAAACACTCATGTCAAATACTTTCACTTTAAAAATGAAACTATTCCACTAACTGAAACAATCACATTTCAATACTGTAATGACAGATACTTTCAGAGAGAGAGAGAGAGATGTATATGTATATATATACTTCTCTCCACTCCCACTTCTCTTCACCCCTACTCTTTCTCTCCTCTCTCTTACTCTCTCTCACTCTCTTCTCTCGTACTCCCCCCTCTCTCACTCTTACTCTCTACACTCTTACTCTCCTACTCTCTACACTCTTACTCTCGTACTCCCTCTCTCACTCTTACTCTCTACACTCTTACTCTCCTACTCTCTACACTCTTACTCTCTCACCCTTACTCTCTCACTCTCTTCCCCTCCCTCTCACTCTCTTTCTCTTTCTCTTCCTCTCTTTCTCCCCCCATACCCACCTACCTCTCTTTCTCCCCCCCCCATACCCACCTTCCCCTCTTTCTCTCCCCCCATACCCACCTTCCCTCTCTTATACCCACCCTCTCTCCTCTCTCCTCTCTTCCTCTCCCCTCCCATACCCATCTTCCCCCTCTCTTACATCCACCTTCCCCTTCTCCCTCCTTGTCAACACCCCCTCATAAGCTCATCCCACCACACCCCAACACACTCCTACACTACCTTCCCACTCCACCTCATCCAATTCCTTACACCCACCACCCACCCCTACCCACATACCCCACCCTACCCACAGACCCCTACCTCTACCCCTACCTCTACCCCACCCTCAGCCTAACCCACACTCCACCCATGCCTTCCCCACCTCCCAACACCAATACCCTCGCATCACACCATGCACACACTACAACTGACCAACTACTTTCTCCCTTTCTCCCTTCCCCATTTTCACACTACATAAGTCAAGATCCCCAGCATTCTACCTCCCACACACAGCCCCTCGTTCCCGATCACCGTTTGTTATCTCCCCCTTTCTTAGCTCTCCTGAAATAAGAATTTCTAACTTCCGGTCAGCCATTGTTATGATCGGCCATTATTATGATTGACCGTTGACTGAACACTATTCAATTTTTTTTCTCCGTGTTTTTCTCCTTGTCTCCGTATTCTTTCTGTTGAAGAGCGTAGCTCGAAACGTCAAAGACTTTCCGTATTCCCGAGCGTCATACTAATATATACTTTTGTTATTTACACCACCTGTCCTCGTCTGTTGTTATTATTTGTATATTCTCCCATATATATATAGATGTATATGTACACGTATATGTATAGATATATATGCATACATGTATATGTATACATATGTGTAGATGTATATATATATATATATATAGATGTACATGTAATATGTACACATATATACATATATATACATGCATACATATATCTATACATATATACACCCATCACATACATACACATGGACACAAACACACATATTAGTCATTTGTTTTTTTTATCCAAAACTACGTCAAAAGTACTGAATGGATCTTTATGAAATTTGGAAATTACATTCTATGCATAACGGCCATAACTCCCATGAAAATTCATATATTTTTGATGTTGATGAAATTTTAACCCGAACATAACAGATGAGCATTATTTGTAATTCAACGGTACAACAGTGTAAGACTACCCTTTCAGATATACTTACATTGTGATTTCTGCAATGTGGTGCATAAATTGTCAAGTAAATGAGACGCATTTTTGCCTCCACTGATTCACTTGCAAAGTGTTGAGTAAAATTATTTTGTTGCAGACCTCCTTTGAGTCTTTTTATTATCACTGTGACACACATAGTCCCCAGTTGGTAACATTGATTTCAAGGCCTTCCCAGATGAGAGACTGGTTATTCTAAGACATTTATCGATTGTAAATTTTGTCTGCAATTTGGAAATTATATTCTATGCATAACGGCCATAACTCCCATGAAAATTCATATATTTTTGATGTTGATGAAATTTTAACCCGAACATAACAGATGAGCACTGTCTGTAGCTGGTCTTCTCTTGGAAGAGCCCCGCTTCTCACATGGACAACTGTATGTTGGCTGCTCAAGAGTGGGCAGCAAAAAAAAACCTATTTGCATATGCTCTACAAGGGAAAACAAGGAACATTGTTTACAACGAGGTGTTATAATCACAACAGCAAGAAAATATGTACATGATCACCTTCTTTTACGAAACTTCATTGACTTTCATATATTTATATTGATATACATATATATACGTGTGTTTGGGTGCGTGTGTGTGTGTCTATATATAAAGATGAGAATGTGTGTCTGTCTGTCTGTGTGTCTGTGTGAATCCCTAAAACTCGAGAGCTATACAACTCTCTTTTACAAACCCAGTGAAAATACATATATTTCATATGTCAAAGAAATTCAAGCAATACATATAACACCAAAGTTAAAAACATTCCCAACAATTCCACAATCCCCAACCTCCAGAGCTATTGAAGAAACTGTTATCATCAACTGACCAAGATTCCTAACATTTGCAAAACAAAATTAGACAATACGACGCTGTACTACAGATGACATCATTTGGAACCACAAGAGATTTAACTGAGGCAGCATTCATCCAAACCTTCAAGATCCAACATCAGATTTATCATCGCATTGTCTCTCTACTACCTCTGTCAAATGAATCACCAAAATTGGCCTTTCATTATTTATAATCTGTACCTGTTTGTTTGGTTACGAAATAAGATATACAAAAACGTGTTTCTGAATTACGTGTATTTACTTTATATACATATGAGTTGAAAACTTTCTTCTAGCATTCCACTTAATATCTATGTTCCATGCTGGCATGGATTGGAGAGTTATTAATGTAGAAATATGGTATCGTAGCTACTAACAGTTGAGGGTTGCGTAGTCTAGACAGCGTTTTTAGATTTCATTATTCTCTTTAACCCGGGCAACGCCGGGTGTTTCTGCTAGTTTATAATAAAATGAAAAAGAATGTATAAAATAATATACTTACAAAATAATATAGTTAGGACATATTTCTGTCATGAAACTGCCCAAAGCACACTTTGCAAAAGGAGCACATGTATGAGATCTTGACATGATATCCTTTCACAGTTTTTCTTTTTTGCAGCAAACACAGTCTGCAAACTTTTTTTCTCTCATTTATTTTTTCGACTTTTCTCCCAGTTCTGTGCTTTTTAGAAGAAAAGCCCTCACGTAACTGAGATGCGATGTCAACCCGAAATTTCAAATGGTTGTAGTCTTTTGGTGGTGGAGGTACTTTGTGGCTTTTTACATATACAATATATGAATTTACTATAGTTAAATTCACTAAAAACCACAAAATGTACCTCCACCATTTCTTCCCAGGTCGACCAACTGGGTAATATGCCCATTATTGGTCAGATTTATCAACCCCACCCATATATTTGTTATAACAAATATTCACGAGGGGGTTTCCTGTCAGCACCAACACCAGGTTGTTCATTAGAAGACAGAAATAAAATCTGTCTTTTGTCTTTATATGCAGTAATTAGTAGATCTTTTTGCATCTGTAAAATGTCCCCTCTATTTTTTAATTTTATTTTCATTTCACGGGGTAAACCTTTACGGTTTCCCATAACAGTACTACACATGTAAGTACTTACACGGGCAAGATTTTCCGCCAAAGCCACTGACGAAGAAAACGGTCGAAATATAGGTGTCGGTGCTGATGGTGAAACGGTTCAGTAAGGGACCACACTACATCATGTCCCAATCCATGCAGTTGGTTTCCATTATATTTTTTACTTGTGTAAACATTGAAGTTTACACACTATCCAGTCTCTGATTCACAAACTTCCCATACCTTGATCCCCAATTTAGTAGGTTTGGCTGGCATGTAGTGCCGAAAATGTACTCTGCCCATATAGCCTATCGTGGCTTCATCTACACTGAGATTTTTCCCAGGTAGATAAACAGTTATATAATTATTTACAAGTAAATTAATTACAGGACGTACTTTGTACAGGGGACCGTAGTTTGGGTCGTTTTTGTTGGGGGCATTTTCAGAATCAGTCAAATGTAAATACTGAGATATTTTCAAATACCTCGTTTTCCACATAATACTTGAGATATACGGATCACCATACCTTATATTGGGACTCCAATAGTTCCACAATCGAGGAAGCTGTTTCACAGCAAACATAATGTTGATTGTGAAAAATGCTCTCATTTCCGCAGTAGTAGTTGGCTGCCATAGTGGATTGTTCCTTCCATGAACAGTAATTAAATGTTGCGCATATTTGTTAGTTTCCTCCACAACATTTTCAAAGAAACTTTCAGGTAAAAAAAAAAAAAAAAAAAAAAAAGTCTAATGATTGAGCATCAGGAGGTAAATTATGTTGTGGACCAGTGTTTTCTGTAAAATCAGAATTAGTGGTCGGTGTTATGATTTTTTACCATGTTGCCATGTTTACGCTATCATTTTCATCACTTTCGTTATTAAACTCTTCCTCGTCCGATGAATAATCACTGATATCGATATCAGATTCATCCAAAGACAAAATACTTTTGTTTTCGTTGATATTTTCAATATCAATTGTAAATCCTTCAAAATCGGAATCGCTACTTGCTGACACCATTTCTTTCACAACCAAGATAAACATTTCTCTTCAAACGTTGAAAAAAACCATGTGGTCTAAAAAATTTCACAGTATTAATACTTGAATAAATGCGGGAAAGGCTTCATCTCGCATTATCTCAAAGCTACGAGAATTCAATAACGTGATTTGTTTATTATTTTAGCGATTTCGTAGAGCTTTCGGATACGGCTTGTTTGAACAAATTAAGGGGAATTAATTTTGGCCGGTTATGGCTGATTTGAACACTAAAGAGTTAAACTTTTTGCACATAAACTGGACATAATCTTTAACTTGTGCGTGAAAAATTGCAATGGTACTCTCAAGACATCAAAAGTTACCAACTACCAACTTGAGCCATTCATTTCATATTTTCCAACCGCAATCACAGGAAACACAGTTGTCAGAGGAAATTGGCACTTCCTGTTTTCTTGTTCAAATTCTGTTCTCACAATGGTAATATCAGTACAACTGATTCTGGTGTTGGTTTGAGTTGTTATTGTCAGTTCATCATGTGTAAACATTCATCTTGGTCAGCATAATGTTTCCCTGTTATGAAAAGGGAAGCCACATTTGTAATTTTAATGACTTTTCTTCAGTTTGTCTGTGTTTTGATCATCAGGGCAAGTGGTCAAAGTATGAACTCAAGTTTCAATTGGTCTTCCTTCAGCCTTTCCAGTTAAAGTATTAACCTGTGATTGTCTCTTATCAATGTGTTGCCTCGATATTATTTATATTTTAAATTCCACGTAGATAACCAAAATTTAATTCTTTTGTATCATTCCTCTGGCAAGAAAGTCCAAAATGGAATCACCATGTACTGTGGGTGTGTTGCATGGCAAAGACTGTCATTTGAAAATATGTGGGATTGAGTCCTTCTTGGAGTTGGATGTCTTGCAAACAACTCACACATGCAAATGCTACCAGTCAAGAACTCCACATACCGGAAGCTAGCAAGTGCATGGGGTCATCAGGAGAGAATGCATGTCGTTTCAAGGCCTACTTCTCGACGGCATCAATGCGTCCCCTCCCCAACTGATATGAGGCCCCGCTTGCTAGATTAACTGGTTACTAAAAAAAAAAGCTCAATATTTCTCTAGCCACCGCTCATCGTCTCTTTTTAACCAAATCCAGTGGCTAGCCTTCTCCACTGTATTTTGGATATCGGTCATGGTGGTATTTACCTTACAATGAGTTAGGCCGAACGATAACAGCAGCCGTCTCACACTGTGTCCAACAAACCCTCTACATCCAACTTCGATTGGAAAATGCTCCGCTTTCCAGCCTACGTCTTCACATTTCTCGAGGAGGTTTACATAACGGTCAATCTTTCGAGCCCACGCGGCGTCCATGTTATCTTCATGAGGAACCGTTAACTGGTGTCAGCATGTTCAACCCTGTTGCAACAATTTGCCTTCACCACAAGTATTGTTTCTGAAACGTTATCCAATGCAACAAAAGACCTGCTGTGATCCATTTGGTTTGCACAAAGCAGGATGCAGAGGTGTGTACTGTCAATTCATGTGGCATTTTTTTTTTTAAGTTAATCTGATATCTTTGACAGAATGAACTGTGTCTGCAGCTTGTGTCTGGTCATAACTGGTAACTGATGCAAGAAAAGCAATCAACATTTTCAGGAAAAGTCACCAAGTTTCTGCATCATCGCTTTCCTGGAACAAAAATATCACAACCAAAACAACATAGTGTGCACCAGGTGGAAGAAGGCTGACAATGATTTTCATCAAAAGTTTTCTTCCAAACATTAACCAGCATTAATAAATGGTTGTTTACTTTGTTTCAGGCAGTCTACAAGAAATTTGTCTGTCTCTTTGGAAAGAATTATATGACAGTAGCCTTTGTGTCATTTCTGGACAAAAGTTTTGCCCCAAGTGTAGAGTTTTGGCTATGTCAAGTGACGAAAAAGAGGAAAACAAACACGATACAGATTAACGTGATAACTTAGTATTTGCTGAGGAACAGCTCTAATTAGATTCCACCAGGGAATCTCTAAACAGCATGCATGATCTTGATCTGTCACCAGTCAAGATTCACTCAGTTGCTCCACATTCCAAGACTTCCCTTTGCAAGAGAAAGTTGAAGCAAGTTGAAAGTGCAGTTGCAAAGAAACTTGCTTGTGTGCTAAAAATCAATGATTTCGATCTTCAAGATGAAAAACCAGTGAACATTGGCAAAGATCACAGTCAAAAGCAAAGGATCTAGATTACTTGGTTCAGTGTATGAAGGAAAAAATTAAAAGCACTGGTGAAAGGCAAAAACTTCTGATCTTGACTTTGGTTCCAAATTGTTGGTCTGTAAGAAGAGCTGCCAAAGAATTCTCTGTGTCAAGAAGTACCATTCAGAAAGTCAGGTTGTTGCATGATAAAGGCATCATTGGATGTCCTGATATTGCTCCATGACAGAGAACCAATCAGGAGATTCTTGATGCAGTTTCGGCTTCCTTTTGTGATGAAGAAATTTCCAGATAAATGCCTGGAAAAGAAGATTTTGTCAGTATGGGAAAGAACATTGTTTCTAAATGATTACACCTTTGTAATCTGAGAGAATTGTATACTGCATACAAATTGAAAAATCCTGAACACAATATTGGGAATCTTCAAGTTTGCAAGTTTCTATCCTGAATGGTGCGTTCTTGTGGGACAAAAGAGCTCTCATTCAGTGTGTATATGCATGATACATCAAAATTTGAAATTGTTGCGGAGTTCCATTGGTCTGGAAAACTCCTATCACCACTTAATTGAAATGATGGTTTGTGACAGAGACTCAAAGGAATGCATGATTCACCTCTGTGAAAATTGCCCAGGAATAGAAACAGTTCAAGAATTTTTTAAACATCTTGAATAAGATGGTGCTGGAGAAGTTGAGGTTGGCGATACCACTGATGGTGTTCAAGTTGCTGATGAGATTCAATTTAAGCAGTGGACAACAACTGACAGAACTGAACGTGTCACTGTGTCACTGCCTGTTCAAGAATTTGCCAACCTTCTGACAGAAAGAATTGACAAAATCACCTCTCATACATTCATTGCTCATGCCCAGTCAACTTATTTGAAACACCTCAAAGAAACCAATAGGGCTAAATGAGGCCGTAGTTTTGGAGGACTTTGCTGAAAATTTGTCATTTATTGTGCAAGACGAAATCCAGGGATATTACTGGAATAAAACCCAGTGTCACTCCATCTTGTGATTGTCTATTTTCACAATCAAACTGAGCTTGACAATTCTTCCATTTGCATCATTCTGATGTTGGTTTTGTTCACAAGGTTCTGAAGAAGACAACAGATCACATAAAAGAAAGGCTGAATTCTTCAATCATTCCTTTATTTTTCAGATGGTTGTGCTGCTCAATATAAGAATTGCAAGCTTTTCCTCAATCTTTGTGATTACCATTGAGATTTTTCAAACACAAGTAAAAGATTATGTGCAAAAGTTTTGAAGCTCTAGGATTTGGGTACTTCTGGAAATTTGGCTTTGAGTACACAGTCATCATCATCATCTTTTAACATCTGCTTTCCATGCTGGCATGGGTTGGATGGTTTGAGGACTGGCAAACCAGCAGGTTGCACCAGACTCCAATCTGTTCTGGCAAGGTTTCTAGTTGGATGCCCTTCCTAACGCCAACTACTCTGAAAATGTAGTGGGTGCTTTTTATGAGCCACCAGCATGAGGGCCAGTCAGGCGGCACTGTCATGGACCACGTTTGAATGGTGGTTTTATGTGCCACTGGCACAAGAATCAGTTGGGGGAAAATGGTAAAGTGTTTTCATTTTGATTTGAGAAAACAAACACTTTGCCATGAGAAACACACTCTTTTCTCTTCAAATTCAGATTCAGCAACCCCCCCCCCCCCCCCAAATGGTCAGGTACAAATTTTCAGAAGAATAGTTCATATGAATTAAAAGTTATTACATTATTTGTTGTGGCATTGATTTTCAAGATGGATGCCCAAAGCCTAAAAATGAGTGATTTCAGCCAAATTTCAAATTGGCATAACTTGTGAACCATTGAGAGTTGGGGCCCGATAGGAACAACTGGCCAAAAGTTGGTGAAAATCTGAGATGGTGGGTTTCAAAATTCTTTCTTTTGTCCTTGGTTTGCATGGAATCACCTGGAGATTATTGAAATGTTGGAGTGATGCCATGTTGATGTGTGTGGAGCCTCGGCTTCATCATGGGTAAGTGACAGATTCAAATTCTTCTGGGTAGGAAGGAGGGATAAAGTGGGTGGTGTAGGCATACTGTTAGCAGAAAAGTAGGTAGATAAAGTAATTGAGGTGGTCAGTATTTGATAGGGTAATTAAGATGAGACTCACCATGGATAAATTAACAGTTACATTTATCTCTGCCTATGCTCCTCAGTCTGGGCTGGCTGATGAACAGAAGGACCAATGCTATGAGGTCCTTTTGCTGACCACCTCAACGACAAATGACAGAGACTTTGTTAATGTGGCTGGTGACTTCAATGGACATGTTAAAAGCATTCCCATGGATTCCACAGAGTGTATGGAGGCTATGGCTTTGGACCTAGAAAATGAGGAGGGAACAAGACAGCTGGAGTTCTGTGATGCAAATGATCTCATGATCTGCAACACTAACTTCAGAAAACCAGCCAGCCACTTAATCACTTATCAGTCTGGTTGGCACATAAACCAGATTGACTACCTCCTCACCAGGCAACAAGATGCTTAAAAATACAAAATCTTTCCCAGGTGAAGCATGTACAACCCAATATAGGTTACTAGTTAGTGACTTCAGAGAAATTAACCAATCTGGAAAAGAAGACTATGAAAGCTCAAAGGACCCAGAAAACAGACAAAAATTTAGAGATTTCCTAATGGAAGCTTCTTGAAAGAGAGGAAGAGTTGGGGACATAGAGCTTAGAGAACAATTGGAAGTTCCTGCAGGACAATCTACTGAGGGATATGGATGTAAACTGTGGTTGGTGCAGAGTCCCAGCTAGACCAAGGGTGATATGGTGATGGGACAAGGAGGCAGACAATGCTATAAAAGCAAAGAGATAGGCCTAGAAAAACTGGGGAGGCAGAGAATTATATCAGGTAGCCAGAAGGGCAGCTGGGTGACAGGTTTAAATAGCGAAAGGAATAGCAGAAGGTAAGAGATTTGCAAATGTTCTGCAGCGTGAGGTGTTCAGGATTGCAAAGTAGTGTATCGGAGAGAATAGAGATGTTGTGGGTGAGAAATGTATGCAAATGGATAATGGTATGTATGCACTTAGTGACTCAGAGAAGAAAGATGCATGAATAGTTACTAAATGTGTAAAATGAATAGGAGAGTCTACCATATATCAAACCGATTGAGAGACCAGCCATCAGAGTTGATAACAGAGTAATATATAAGATAATTAAGGATAGGAAGACAGAGAAAGCCCCCTGGGTCATCAGGGACCACTATTGAGATGACTTAAATTTCCTGTGGTGTAGGATACAGCTTAGTCACTTGCATAGTTAATCAGGTTATTCAGGAAGGTGCCATCCCCAATGACTGGCGTATTAGAATTATAGTTAACTGCTACAAGGGTAAAGGTGATGCCTTAGATAGAAACACCTACAGAGGTATCAGACTGCTAGACCAAGTCATGAAAGTTACTGAGAAGGTTGTAGCTCAATTGGTTAGGAATAGAATTAAACTAGATGAGATGCAGTTTGGTTTTGTACCTGGGAAGAATACCACAGATGTCATGTTCCTAGTGAGACAACTGCAGGAAAAGTACTTGTCCAAAAGTAGGCCATTGTACTTAGCCTTTGTTGACCTGGAGAAAGTTGTTGACAGTTCCTCAATTTGTTATCTGGTGGTCTCTAAGGAAGTTAGGAGTAGAGGTGTGGCTTGTTAGAGCTGGATGAGCCATATACAGTGGTACTGTCATTAAGGTGAGAGTTGGTTACAAATACAGTGATGAATTTAGTGTATAAGCAGGGGTTCACCAAGGCTCAGTTTTCAGCCCACTCTTATTCATTATAGTCCTCCAGGCCATAACAGGAATTCAAAACTGGGACTGCTATATGCTGACGACCTTGCTCTTATTGCAGAATTGGAGAAGAAATTCCAGGTATGGAAACAAAACTTGGAGTCAAAGGATCTTAAAGTTAACCTAGCAAAGACTAAAGTTGTTGTTAGTAAGAAAGAAAATAAAACTCTTTCCATCAGGTAACTAACCCTGCTCAATATGTAGGAAAGGATCTGGAAGAAATTCCGTTCGCTGCACCCAGTATAAGCTATGGACACATAAGAGCTGTAGTGGAATCCCAGGTAGATTAACAGATAAAGCATCTTTGTATGTGGCAGATGTGCAGGAAAAATAAGCACTAAGAGCACACTGACCTAAATTCTTTCAAATGCGCAAGAGGCTCTCTTGAAGTTGTAGATAATTTCTGTTACCTAGGTCACCAATTTAATGGTGGAGGATGCTCTGAAAGTATTGTTTCTAGAATAAGAACAGGTCAGAGGAAGTTCAAAGTGCTCTTACCTCTGTTGGTAACAAAAGGACACTCAGTGAAAGGTAGACTATATGATGCTTGTGTGCAAATGGCTATCCTCCATGGTAGTGAGATATGGGCTCTGGATGCATAGACTGGAGGGAAATGAAGGTAGTATGCTCCACTGGATGTGCAACATCAGTGTGCATGTACAACAAAGTGCAAATGTATTGAGAGAAAAGTTGGGTATAAGAGGAATCAAATGTAGCATGTAAGAGAGAAGACTATGTTAGTTTGGACATGTGATGTATATGAATGAAAACAGCTGCATAAAGAAGTGCTGATCACTGAAAGTGGATAGTACCTGCAGAAGAGAGAGACTCAGGAAGACATGGAATGAAGTGGTAAAGGCCGATCTCAGGATGTTGGGCCTCACAGAAGAAATGACAATGGATTGAGATGTCTGGCAATATGAGGTTGTTGAGAAGTCCTGCCTATGTCAGCGAAACTGAGTTCTAGAAATTCTGTGTTCCACCCACATGTAACGAGAAAACTTCTCACATAACCTACCCTAATAAACCAAGTTACATCTTTAATCTTTTCTCTTCCTCACATTTCCTCTTTCATGCAGTATGCTTACCTCCCACTCCTGAATCCTGTCCTCTTAGCCCTGTTACACTGTATCATGCTATCTGCCAAACCCTGACCTGTGTGTTCCATCCACACATAGCAAGAAAACTTTTCAATCACCCTACTTCAACAAACCAGTCTACATCTGTACTCTTCCTCACATTTCCTCCTTCATGTTCTATGCTTACCTCTTACTCCTCAATCCTCTCCTTCCAGCCGTATTTCTCTGTATCATTGCTATCCGGTAGCCCCCCCCTCCACGCTGTATACCCCAGTTTTCACCACTCACTGCATTCCCCTCCCAATTCTCTAATCATGCTTCTTTGGCAATGTCCTGCACTTATATTATGACCCTTGAAACTCAGGTGTTCTCCTGTATATTTTCGTTCGAAGAAAACATTAGCAATTTGAACCACAAAAGCAAATATATTACAGAAATTTACAGGAAGCAAAATATACACATTTTAGTCCAAAGTGAGGTGATATAAAACATTGGAGATATTTTGCCTTGCACAGAAACTGCAGGAGCAATTCAGAGATTTTAAAAGTTCTAAGTCTATTGCAATGTTAGAAACCCTTCTGTATTGCCAGTAACTGTTCCAGGGTCACAAGCATTTCATCCTTTAGGCCGTGCACTTCACTTGAGTGGGGCAATGAGAACTGAATTCGTCTTTGCTGGTGGAAGAGGTCCGCTTATAGTCTGCAATGAGTAACCTTGAGCTTGTTTCAGGTACTATGCCTATCTCTTTGATGGCTTTCTTCAGTTGTTTGGGTTTGAGACTAATCTTCTGCAGGAAATAGCATGCCAACCGAGTTGGAACACTGCAGCTGCCAATATCAATTGAGAAATGGCCAGCTTTTGAGAAGGGCCTCATCAACCAAGTCCTATTTAGTCTTTAGCAGGTGAGAAATATCAAGTATAGTAAACTCTCTGCAAGTGGAGTATTGTAGCAAAAACAAGATTCAGATTTCCCCCGCCTAGAGCCACAACTAAAATATTTCCATTAACCATTTAGTGTTCAAACTGGCTTGTAACTGGCCAAAATTAATTCCCCTCTATTTGTTGAAGCCGGCTGTATCTGACTGCTCTACGTAATCGCTAAAATAATAAACAAATCATGTTATTGAATTCTTGTAGCTTTGAGATAATGTGAGATGAAACCTTTCCCACCTTTATTGAAGTATAAATACTGTGAAATTGTTTAGACCACATGGTTTTTTTCAACATTTGAAGAGGAGTTTCTACCTTAGTTTTTAAAGAAATGGCATCAGCAAGTAGCGATTCTGACTGAAGGTTTTACTCTTGACGACAGAAAATATAATGAAAACAAGAGTATTTTGTCTTTGGATAAATCTGATATCGATATTAGTGATTATTCGTTGGACGAGGAAGATTTTGAGAACAAAAGTGATGAAAATGATATCGTAAACATGGCAACATGGTCAAAGATTACAACACCAATCACTATTCCTGATTTCACAGAAAACACTGGTCCACAACACAATTTACCTCTTGGACTATTTTTTATTTTTACCAGAAAGTTTTTTTGAAAATGTTGCGGAGGAAACAAACAAATATGCGCAACGTTTAATTTCTGTATGTGGAAGAAACGATTCATTATCGCAACCAATTTATACTGCAGAAATGAGAGCGTTTTTCACAGTTATGTTAAACAGCTTCCTTGACTGTGGAACTACTGGAGTCCTGATATAAGGTATGGTGATCCGTATATCTCAAGTATAATGTCGAGGACGAGGTATTCAAAAATATCTCAGTATTTACATTTAACTGATTCTGCTAACGTCCCCAGCAAAAACGACTCAAACTACGATCCCCTGTACAAAGTACGTTGATTTACTTGTTAATAATTATAAAACTGTATCTACCTGTGAAAAATCTCAGTGTAAATGAAGCCATGATAGGTTATAAGGGCAGAGTATATTTTTAGGCTGTACATGCCTGCCAAACCTACTAAATGGGGGATCAAGGTATGGGAAGTTTGTGAATCAGAGACTGGATAATGTGTAAACTTCAATGTTAACACAGGTAAAAAATATAATGGAAACCAACCATATGGATTGGGACATGATGTAGTATGGTCTCGTACTGAACCATTTCACCATCAGCTCCAACACCTGTTTTGACCATTTTTTTTTCTTCAGTGGCTTTGGTAGAAAATCTTGCCTGTGTAAGTACTTACATGTGCATTACTGTTATGGGAAAGCGTAAAGGTTTACCCCGTGAAATGTAAACAAAATTTAAAAAAAGAGGGGACATTTTACAAATGCAAAAAGAAAATTTATATAGCTACTGCCTTCAAAGACAAAAGACAGATTTTTGTTTCTGTCTTCTAATGAACAACCTGGTGTTGGTGCTGACGAGAAACCCCTCGTGAATATTACCCAGTTGGTCGACCTGGGAAGAAATGATAGAGGTACATTTTGTGGTTTTTAGTGAATTTAACTATAGTAAATTCATATATTGTATATGTAAAAACCCACAAGGCATCTCCGCCACCAAAGGACTACGACCATTTGAAATTTCAGGTTGACATCGCATCTCAGTTACGTGAGGGCTTTTCTTCTAGAAAGCACAGAACTGGGAGAAAAGCAAAATTAACTGAGGTGGATGTCAACAGAGAAAATATTGACTTTCATAAAGTCGAAAAGATAAATGGAAGGAAAAAAGTTTGCAGACTGTGTTCGCTGCAAAACAGAAAATCTGCAAAGGGGTATCAGATTGAGACTTCATATATGTGTTCGTTTTGCCCTTGTGTAAAGGGTGCTTTGAGCAGTTTCATGACAGAAATATGTCGTAACTATATTATATTGTATACTAACAGAGATACCCGGCGTTGCCAGTGTTACATGCAATTGAAAAATGAGACTTTTCTGTTATATTTTCTGTAAGGAACTGGAATACATATAATTCGAATTTCATCAAAATTGCACATGAGGGTTCTTTCCCTCTTTACACACCCTAAAAAAATTGTAATCATGAGACATGTATCCCATACTATTGATCTTTATGCGCATATTCCAAAATTTCAGTCTTCTGGAACCTGTAAAAAGGATTTTGCTCCTGAGAAATGGAGCTCATGGAGCTCTAAAATGTAGGAATGAAGGCCCCTATCGGGGGGTGGGTGTGTTAATGTCAGCCAGAGAAGTTGAATTGTTGGGAATGTTTTTAACTTGGGTCTTATAGTATGCCTGTATATATGTGAGAGTATAGTCTCACTTTAATAGTTTCAGTGTTAGAGTGAAAGTATCTGACATTACAGTAGAGTGATGTTATTGTTTCACCTTTGACACGTAATACTGAAATAGTGGAGGAGATATGATATTGCTGTGGGCTTGAACTATGCAGGAAGTTAAAAAATTTTTTGGCCTAAGACACTACATTGACCCTAAAAGAATTTTGCTCCTGAAAAATGGAGCTCATGGAGCTGAAAAATGGGGGAGTTAAGGCCCCTATTGGTGATGGGAGTATTAATGTCAACCAGAGAAGTTTAATTGTTGGGAATCTTTTTAACTTGTGTGTAATATGTATTGTTTGAATTTCTTTGAAATAGGAAATATATGTATGTTCACTGGGTTTGTAAAAGAGAGCAAAGCTACAGGAAAGCAAAAGACGAATGATCACGATAATCAGTCAGCTACCGTAGCCTAGTCGTTACCACTCCTCAATGTAGGATTCCTCACCATACAGGTGACAGGCACAGCTTTAAGATGCATTATGGATCTATAGCAATTGGAAGGGCATGACTGAATTGAAACAACAATGTGTGACGTTTGGAGTAAAGGGAAATGAAAGTGTCGCCTCTGGAGTTTGCAAATGACCACTCTACCGATAGGTAACTGGGCAGAAAATATTTACAATCAATAAATGTCTTAGAACAACCAGTCACTCATCTGGGAAGGCCTTGAAATCGATGTTACCAACTGGGGACTATATGTGTCGCAGTGATAATAAAAAGATTCAAAGGAGGTCTGCAACAAAATAATTTTACTCAACACTTTGCAAGTGAATCAGTGGAGGCAAAGATGAGTCTCATTTACTTGACAATTTATGCACCACATTGCAGAAATCACAATGTAAGTATATCTGAAAGGATAGTCTTACACTGTTGTACCATTGAATTACAAATAATGCTCATCTGTTATGTTCGGGTGACCCTATAGCTACTAATGGTACAACTGTATTCATCTTTGCTTAACAAAAAAATGACTAAATTGTGGGTGTGAAGTCCCCATGAAGGGGTCTTTGTAACTTCTAAGAAGAAAAAATTTTAGAAATATTACTTTATTTGTGTGTAATATGTATGGTTAAAATTTCATCAACATCAAAAATATATGAATTTTCATGGGGGTTATGGCCATTATGCATAGAATATAATTTCCAAATTGCAGACTAAATTTCCATTCAATACTTTTGACGTAGTTTTGGATAAGAAAACAAATGACTAATGTGTGTGTTTGTGTGCATATATATGGGTACATATATGTATAGATGTCTGTATGCATTTATATATATGTACATATTAGATGTACACCTATATATATACATCTACACATATGTATACATATACATGTATGCATATAGATCTATATCTATACATATACGTGTACATATACATGTATATGTATACATATACATGTATATGTCTACATATACATCTATCTCTCTCTCTCTCTCTCTATATATATATATATATATATTGAAAAAAAAGTCGTCAGAATTTTGGAATAACTTCTTTCATTTATTTTATACATATATTACATCAAATGTAATTCGGTGAAAATACAGAGATCTTGCTTATTTATATAAAACAGGTGTTTTTTTGGGTTTTGTTTATAACAACATTGTTTTTTTGGGGGGGGGTGAGGCTTTGGAGACAATGGAATATGTATAAGCAGATAGATAGATAGATAGACTGATAGTCAGACAGATAGAGAGATGGATGTGGTAAAAGAGAGAGAGAAGGGCCATTGTATTGAAATGGTCTTTTTAAGGAGTGTCAAAAAAAAAGGGGGGGGGGTAAAAGCTTGTTTACTACTTACTGTATTGTTTTGAGAGGGTTTCTAGGGATGGTAGAAGAAGGAAGAAAAGAAAAAAGGAAGAGAGAAGAAAAAATAGAGAATAATAAATAGAAAATATAAAGAAAACAAAAAATGTCTTCCTGTTTTTTCTTTGCTTTTAGTTCTTTCCTTTTATATTCTTTGTCCTTTCTTCTTATATACTTTGAGTCCTATTTAGAATATATTCCTGTCATACATTCATTTATTTATTTATTTTTGGTAAGGTGTAGTTCTGCATGAGAGTATATTAGTATAATATTTGTAAATTTGAAAAATCGAATTAGTAAAATCAATTAGTAAAAATATCATATTACATATATACATATATATACATACAAAACGTATTCCTTGTTTTTCTTTTTTCTCTTTCAAACATTTAACTTTGGGGAAAATTTTTTTATGAAGTGTAGTTCCATTGCCTTTTGGTATTGTGGATCGTCCCGTGTACATTTATAATAGGGAACGATTTTGAACTTTCCGTCTCCGCATAGTTCCAGATGTTTACTCAATGGAATCATTCTTAGTTCTTCTTGTCGGATATGTTGCCTGTGAATTCTTGCACGTTGACAGAGTGAGTTATTCGTTTCGCCAATGTAATTTTCTTTACAGTTTGGACAGGTGATGCAGTATATGCAAGAAGTTAAAATTAATTTTTTTGACTAAAACGCAACTGGAAACCTAAGTAAGGCATGTATGAAATTTGAATGAAATTGGTTGTGTAGTTCTCGAGTTTTAGGGAAACACACACACACACAGACAGACAGACACACATCATCGTCATCATCGTCGTCGTCGTTTAACGTCCACTTTCCATGCTAGCATGGGTTGGACGATTTGACTGAAGACTGGTGAAACCAGATGGCTACACCAGGCTCCAGTCTGATTTGGCAGAGTTTCTACAGCTGGATGCCCTTCCTAACGCCAACCACTCAGAGAGTGTAGAGGGTGCTTTTACGTGCCATCGGCACGAAGGCCAGTCAGGCGGTAGTGGCAACGGCCATGCTCAAAATGGTGTATTTTATGTGCCACCCGCACAAGAGCCAGTCCAGGGGCACTGGCAACGATCTCGCTCGAAAGTCCTTACACATGCCGCAGGCACAAGTGCCAGAAAGGCGATGCTGGGCACAGGTGCCATCACAATTTCGCTTTCGCTTGCCCCAATAAGTCTTCGCAAGCTGAGTTTCGTGTCCAATGAAGGAGACAATGTTGGCATGGGTGCCAGTCATCGAATTTAACTCAATTTCAATTTCACTTGCCTCAACAGGTTTTCGCAAGTGGAGTTTAGTATCCAATTTAACTCGATTTCGATTTCACTTGCCTCAACAGGTCTTCGCAAGTGGAGTTTAGTGTCCAATTTAACTCGATTTCGATTTCACTTGTCTCAACAGGTCTTCGCAAGTGGAGTTTAGTGTCCAATGAAGGAAGGTACGCCTAAGTGAACTGGCTGAGGCCTTAGATTTAGGTCTCACTTGACTTGCTGGGTCTTCTCACGCACAGCATTTGGCAGAGTTTCTACAGCTGGATGCCCTTCCTAAACGCCAACCACTCAGAGAGTGTAGTGGGTGCTTTTACGTGCCACCGGCACGAAGGTCGGTCTGGTTGTACTGGCAACGGCCACTCTCAAAATGGTGTATTTTATGTGCCACCCGCACAAGAGCCAATCTAGGGGCACTGGCAACGATCTCACTCAAAAGTCCTTACACATGCCGCGGGCACAAGTGCCAGAAAGGCGACACTGGGCACAGGTGCCATCACGATTTCGATTTCGCTTGCCCCAATAAGTCTTCGCAAGCTGAGTTTCGTGTCCCAATGAAGGAGACGACGTTGGCAGATCCTTAACACTCAGGAAAATATTAGCTTAGTGATTATTGAATGAAATGAATATAAATCATTGTTCATCTCTACTTAATCTAACATCTGGAGAAATTAAAGGATCAAATGTTAAAATCTATCCAAATTTTATTGTATTTCAGGTGAGAAAACTATGCTGCCACATTACCTCAACTCACATAAATGCTGGGGGTAGGTACCAGATCATCAGGGAATACACTGGTATCTTATCCAGTAGAGGAGATTAATCTCTCATTTGTTTAACCCTTTCGTTACCAAACCGCCCAAAGCCGCCCGAAAAAAATTTTGGTTCATGTGACCAAACCGCCCGTAATCACCTATTCATATTTAAATGAGAATATCTGAGCAAATCTCGTTAGTACATTCGTGAAAACACGTGATTATTTGTGTAAACAGTTCAGCTGTAGCTTTGTACGACGATCAATGTGTTTTTTTAATTTTGTGAATTTTGGGAGATTTTTTTCAAAATTTGTTCCTGTTGTGTTTTCAAAATTTGTAATCCTGACAAAAAAATGGATACGAATTTTATTCTGTCAAGCAGCGAGTCAGAATTCGAAGGGTTTTCCGTTGAAGACCTTGATAAATCTAACTCTGTAACCGAAAAAAAAAAAAAAAGCACGTGGTATTTGATAATGAATCTGTTTCATTTTCCGAAAATGAAAGCAGTGAATCTGAGAGCACTGATGATAGCAATAAAGAGAATGAATTGGCACCTGAATGGAGTGAAAATTTAAAAACTCCTTCTTTCAGTGATTTTTCTGAAGAAACTGGACCAAGTCACAGTCTTACCCAGGAGAGTAAAGCTTTAGACAATTTCTTTTTGCTTTTTCCGACGTACCTATTTGAATTGATTACGGCGGAAACAAACCGTTACGCTGAATGTAAACAAAGCGTAAAAAAGGATAGTTTATGGTTTCCCACAAACTTGAATGAAATTAAAGCATATTTTGCCATAAATATTATTATAGGCATTAGAAAGTTACCTAGAATAACAAATTACTGGAGTAGTGATGAACCCTTTGGAGACGAATAGGTCTCAAGTATAATGACGAGGATACGGTTTTTAAAATTGACACAATATCTACATGTAAGAGACACTAGCAGTACACCAGTACGTGGATAACCAGACTTTGGTCTCTTATTTAAAATAAGACCCCTCATTGACTGTGTTCAAAACACATATAAAACAGTTTATAGATGAGGATATGGTGGGCTATAAAGGCCGAGTGCGTTTTCGACAGTATATGCCAGGAAAGCCCACAAAATGGGGGATCAAAGTTTGGAAGATTTGTGAATCAAATACTGGGTACTGCTCTGGATTTTAATTTTATACTGGCAAAAGAGACAGTAATGAATCCAGTAATGTGCACAACTCTTCTATAATAATATTTTGTTGTATACC
Source organism: Octopus bimaculoides (assembly GCF_046866305.1). Classification (NCBI taxonomy): domain Eukaryota; kingdom Metazoa; phylum Mollusca; class Cephalopoda; order Octopoda; family Octopodidae; genus Octopus; species Octopus bimaculoides. The sequence goes on along the minus strand of NC_142945.1, from coordinate 31,465,741 downwards.
CAATTGAATATTAGCTAATAACCCATTTTCTATAGCGATGTTTGAACAAAAATTTAAATAATTTTATATTTTGTTGAATTTACCTGTAATTAGAGTCACTTTGTGACAAAAATTTTGGTATAGAATTGGTTGAGAACCTTTTGTTAAATTATCTTCCAAAAATCACATTAATATGTTGATAAATAAAAAAGTTAGAGTTGTTTAATGAAACCAGACTAAATTTATGATTATGCTAGAAATTAATTGAAACACATAAGGGGTGTATTTTGGTTAGAAATATGGTAACGAAAGGGTTAATATCATAAAATAGGAACTAAGAATTAACCCTTGAAAGCTACCTAAAACTGGGTGCCGTTAACTTTTATCATTATTCTTAAGCCAACATCAACCAACAAGTAAATTTCTCATTTTATTATAAATAATATGTGAAAGTGAGAAATGCATATTAATTTTCAGTATGTTACACACCTGTATTCACCTTTGTCTCACCTGTTAATGAAATGTTTTTTATTAGATGCATTCTGTTATGTGAATGAATTTATTAAATTGTATAAGAGTACATAGCCAATGGTATATTGACTAGTAAAAGAGTTTTGTACTTTATTTTGAATGAAATATAGAAAAAAATTGAAATCTTGTATTGATTACACCTGTATTTTAATTAATTCAAATTAATGTACCTCATCTTGAAAAATGTAAAATTGTTGGCGGTTGACATCTGGGATAATTTTAGTAACAAATCAAACAGGCAAGACGTATTAAGAATATGAATTTTAGTGTTTATTCATAATGTTATTGTTTTTACACCTGTTAATTAAATTTACCTGCCCATAAAAATCAAATTTAATCAGAAAGATCAGCTAAAGTTATGTAAATATAAACCACTGGCATATAAGCACCCATTTACAAAGTTTCAAATCTGTATGTAGAAAATTAACAAAGTTACAAGTAAATATTGCGGACACTCCACTTGAACCTGATTAAATCAAAATTAATGTTAACAGATAAGCATTACATTTGACAAATTAATCTGAACACCAAAGAGTTAAAGGAAGTGAGTCACCATAAAATGTACGAGGGTGAGTAAAAAATTAATGCCATTTTGTTTAGGACAGGTATAATTACCAACACAGGAACATGTATCATACATCAAAATGAAGCTGGTCTTCTGTGGATCACATCCCTACTTCTCAACATAGTCACTGTTTCTCTCATTAGCAATGTTCCACCTTCGAATAAGAGCATGTATCCCTGCCCTGCAAAATCCTGTTGACTGTTCTTTGAGCCACTTCTTCACTACCTCCACACTCACCAGATTTAGCGCCTTCAGACTATCATCTCTTCGGCGCCACAAAAGAGGGTTAGAGAAGCAAACATTATTCCAGTGACGAGTAAGTGAAAACTGTAGTGAAGTGGCTCAAAGAACAGTCAACAGAATTTTACGGGGCAGGGATACATGCTTTCATTTGAAGGTGGAACATTGCTATTGGGAGAAACGGTGACTATGTTGAGAAGTAGGGATGTGATCCACAGAGGACCAGCTTTATTTTGATGTATGATACATGTTCCTGTTTTGGTAATTATACCTGCCCTAAATAAGATGGCATTAGGCATTAATTTTTGACTCACCCTCGTACTAACAGCTATGTTAATATGGCTTGAGCAATCAGTACTGGCTGACTTATTTATGGCTGAGGTGGTAACTTTATGGTAATGGTGCAAGTTTTTCCACTAAACAGATTCAATTTCGATAGGGTTACTTCACGTTTGGCATGAGTTGGTCATTCTTCCTGTCTGGTAGTCTCAACTTGCTTATCTTTCTTTTCTATTCACAGGCCTAAAGTAGTACTGTCAATCAAATATCATATGCAATGATACATGTACCCTGTACCATTTCCACAATATTAATTTATTGAATGTACATATGTAAATAGAGTGTAGTGGTGAATAAGATATTTCGAAACCTAGACAAATCTTAGTCTGATTATTGTGAACACCAGCTTACCTGGTATGAGAACATCTAAAAAAGAAGATATGACTAACAACCATACCAAAGGACTTTAAGCTTCCATATGTTCTATTTCTGAACAGATTTTCATCTGAAATCACTAACCACTAACCTATATTGGGTTGCACAGTCTTCACTTGTGAAAGACTTTGTATTCACAACCATCTGTCTTTCTTCTTTCCTAGAAAAGTTGATGTATCTGTCAGATTGATAGGTGTTTCAGGTGGTTGACTGGTTTCGTGAAGAATGCTGATTATCATGTCATTAGCAGCCTTGTTCCCTCTTCATTCTTTGAACCAAAACCCATTGCTATAGCTTCTGTGCATACATGGAATGCATTAGAATTCTGCCCAACATGTCTTGATGTCACCTGCCATGATGATCATCAGGATAGTGTGTAAAAGGGCCTTTTAAAATTAGTTCTTCTGTTCATCTGCATATGTCAGCAGAAATAAATGTCACACTTGCATTAACTAAGACTTTTCTTATCACACATCCTCATTGCTCTGATCCCCTTATCTACCAATTTCTCTGCCAATACTATGCCTAAACAGAACTTTGGAAGGCTGGTGTATGTAAATTAAAGAAGGCTGCATCATTTATACAAGGTACAAATAAGAATCAGTGGTATTTAAAATTCTGTAAAAAAAGAATATCGTAATCTCAGTGACTGAATTGTGTGTGTGTGTATGTGCATATGTGTGTGTGTGTGTGTGTATATATATATATATATATATATATATATATATATATATAATGGAAAATATCAACTCTAGCAGAAAAAATGGTTTAAATAAGTTAATATAAATAGTATATACCTAATGTTCATGACCAGATTAATTGAATTCAGGTGAAGTCATGAAACTCATATTGTAACATTCATAGGCAAAGTGAAGATGTAAACTTTTGCTCATGTGGTCATCACTTGGTTTAGTCTAGCTCCAGGTCAACCTTGAGCAAGCAGACCTATAATTAAAGGTGTTTCAGTCACGATCACCTCATGAAGAACTATATTATTTAATATGTTCTTTCTATTCCCAAGTTGTAGGATGTGAATTGAGGAATTTGACTGCTATTTCTAGCAGGTTGATTGACCATGGGGGAGGGGGTAGCTCACATTTAATTATTGAGAATCCTGCTGCAGAGAGTCAGTGGGGATATTGGATCTTTTCTTTATGGCTTACTCAGAAGAGGAAATCTAGCACCTATGATATCTTTTAGAGAAAAATGGAAGGTGGATAACATTTTGAAGCAACACAAAATATGTTGTACAAATACTTGCAACAAAATGGATTCCATTAACAGTTCACAAGAGCTATGTGGTATTGTTAAATTGTGTGATGGATCAAATTCACTACTTATATGCTGCTAAAGTAGGAAGTGTATAGAGGAACCTTGAACTTGCCACATCTACTCTGATAGACAATAATCCTGTTGTTACGGAAAAGCCTACCAAGGGTGTGTGTGTGGATGATATTACTCTGAATGTAGATGGATGAAGATAATATATGGTAATTGTTTTAGAAAAATTTGACTATTAGTTTGTTGATTAAAAGTCTTTGCTTAACTTCATTTCTTTATGATCTTTTGATTAGGCATATAGTGAACTTAAAGGTGTTTATTTTATGAATAACTTTAGTATGAAAGGCAACACTGGCTCTAAAGAAAATTTCAATCCAAATAGTGGAACAAAGTAAATACTGTGTTGCATTTTCAAATCTACAGCTCTGCTGGTGTTGCCAGCTCATTACTGTTTTTGTATTTTTCACTATTTTATGTGTTTCATTTTACATTTTCTTTCTATGCAGGCTTTGGAAGTGCCACTTTAGACTTACTTTCAAGTGACTGCTCCTGGGATGAAGGTGAAGATGAGGTGAACGTGACAGGACCCTGCCGTTGTTTGTTTTGTCCATGTATGTGTGAAAATGCCATCTCTTCTTTGGAACATTTGGATTTAGTGCATCAGATAAACTTGAGGGAACTCTGTCAGAACATGTCCTTCACATCCTACAATTGCATTCAGATGATTAATTACATTCGAAAAGAGGTAGGTTTGCATTTAAGAACTGGTTGTAATATAATGATTTGTTTTAATGGTAAAGTTATTTCACTGCTGATTAAGATGTTCGTTCAATCTTCATCCATCACATAGTCATTGCACCAACAAACAACTCTCTCATAAACACACACAAACATGCATACACACACCAAACACATGCATTACGAAGGTGTATTCAAGGTCAACTAGAAAATGTTCATTGTTATTCATGAAGTGATCATACCTAAAAGAACCTGTGTAAGTGCAACGAAGCGTAATTGGAAGATAATACAACACAACATAAAGATGTTAAAAATGAATTCTCCACTCTAATTAGTCTAATTTCTTGAGTAAACATATGTATCTGTGTGACACAGATATGGACATTTGTTTAATAAGGGTATCCTTCAGTTGCACACCTAACATTAAGAAAATTTTAGTGAGCATCCCTAAGCCACAAGCAGAGGCAGGATGCTCATGTAAGGTATACAACAAATACCTGGTGGTGGAGTCAATGCGAAACTAAGGGGGTTGTATATGAGAATGAGGTGGTAACTGGCACACACAACCAGAGTAACAGCCTGAGCAGCAACAACATTTCTGTTGACACCAACAACGACGACAGCAGTGACGGTGGTGGCAAGAGTAACATCCTAAGCGGCAACAATACATCTGCCAAAAACAGCAGCAGAGACAATAATACTAACAGTTATGATGGCAGTAGCAACATCAACTTTGCAGCTAGGAATAGCTATTATGCCACCAGCAACAGAACCACCAAACTCCAGCAACAACAATGACAGGAGACCTGGAGTTGACGAAAGAAACCTTAGCAGTGGTAGCACATCCAATACACAGACAAGAAAATATGTAGGTTAAACTATGCCCTTTTTAGGCAACATCTGAACAACCACAAGTCCTCTTTTAGAATATGGGAAAAACGCAACATCACGTACCTGGCTAGCCATGTATAGCACTTAAATGAGGAAGGAAACCCCATACGAAATGAAATGGAAGCTCCTTGAACAACCAGGGACTTATATAAATGGTAGAAACAATATAACCTTTGCTTGGCAGACAGTGTGAGAATCCTACAAAACACACTTGAACCTGTGACCTTGTTAAACCCCAGGAAATAAGTATTTAATCAATGCCCACATCTAAAATGTCTCCTACTACAAACTTGGAATTCATTATTCATTAAATAGGCCCACCATCTTGCCTACTGCATGGTCAAATACTTTTTGTTCATAAAACTGCCTGACATATTTCTTCCTCAAGTTGTAGAGGTTATGTGCCTTTGTCCATTTGAGTTTGATGAGTCACCTGTACTACTAAGTGCTTTATAGCTATGAAACCAATGGTCATTCTATATAACTGGCCATAACTTCCTAAAATATATATCATCATAATCATCATCTTTTACCACCCGTTGTCCATGCTGGCATGGGTTGGACTGTTTGACCAGGACTGGTAAGCTGACACCAGTATCTGCCACGACTGGTTTCACTTGGCTTGAGGGGTTTCCTTCTCAAGCACGGAAATGGAGGCGAGGTGGCTGAGTTCCTTTCTCATGGGCCTCACGGAGTCATTGGGACTGGGTTTGTTTTGAGCGTTGGACCTCATGGAGGCAAAGTGGCCAAGCTCCTTTTGAGTGTTGTGTCTCACAGAGGCAGTGACCAAGACCTTCCGCATTATGTTGTGCTTGAGGAAAAGACCCATCAAGCTGAATAAAATCGCAGTCGTAGCAGATACCAGCATGATGTAAATGGCACCCATGCTGGTGGTACATGAAAGCACCCATTACATTCTTGGAATAGTTGGTGTTAGAAAGGGCATCCAGTAATAGAAATCCAAGCCAAATCAGACTGGATCCTGGTGCAGCCTTCCAGCATGCCAGCATGGAAAACGGACGTTAAATGATGAAGGTATATATATATATATATAGTTGAAATTTACAGAAAAACAAGACGAAGACAGGTGTATAAACAACACGCAGGTGTGTTAGTTTGACGCTTGGGAAAGTGAGAAAGTCTTTTACGTTTCGAGCCTATGCTCTTCGACAGAAAGAGAGATAATATAAAAACTTGTGGATTTAGCGAATGATCATGGAGACTGGTTGGGAAAAGGAGAGCTAGGAAGAGGAGATAATAAAGTACTGGTGATCGCAAAACGAAGGTGCATGTGGATAGGGGCTAGAGACTGGATGTGTGTGTGAGTGCTGAGAAGTGGTCAATGCTAGTGTGTGGTGTGGGTTGGGGGTGAGGATGTAGGAGTGGGTGTGGATGGAAGGGTTATCAATGAAGAGAGAAGGTGGGTAGGAGTGAAGAGGGGCAGGGCATTGAGTCCATGTGGTGCAAAGGAGCAAAGAGAGATTAATTCCTGTTCATGGCGAAGGTGGGAGTCCGGATGGCCACTGTGCAAAGACAATCTGAACACAGACAGGTTTTGTAATGAATAACCGACTAGTAGAGCGGAAATGGCGCAAGACCAGGATGTCATTGCCGAGTCTAATATCTTTGAGGTGCTCTGCAAAATGGTCAGCCAAGCAGGCATCCCGTTTGACTGATGTACAGAGAAGGGTAGAAAGAGCGGGAGATGCAGTAAATGATGTTGTTAGAAGTGCCAGTAAAGGAGTCAATCATATGATAGGGATAATGATGGGTGCCTTTGAGGATGGTGGTGTTGGAGAGGTAGGGGCAAGGAGCAGGGGAACAAGCCAGGTTGGGAGGTGGGGTTAGGGAAGAAACTGGACCAGGAGGTCACGCAGCTTGTGGGCTTGTTTGAAGGAGGGAAGAGGGAAGTTGGGAAGATGTGTGAAGTGGAGGGGTCAGACTAGTCGCCTGAAGGCTTGGAGAATGGTCTGTTGGAGGTGTGGTAAGTGAGGGACAACAGCAGGGCAGGTGTAGGGAGAGAGAGCAGAGGCACGGTCCACGGAATGTGCTCTGGCAAGGGCAGTGTGGATAGTGGTGAAAGGTTATTCACGAAGGATAAAGTGGCAAGCCATGAGTTGAGACTCTCAAAGTCATGGTTGTCACTGCAGAGCCTGCGCAGACAGAGGAATTGTGAGTAGGAGATGGAGAGTTTGGTGTGGGTAGGGTGGGAGGAGAAGAAGTTGAAGTATGAGTGTGAGTTAGTGTGTTTGTAGTGGATGGAGGTAGTGAGAGCGGAGTTGTGTATGTTGACCGAAATGTTGAAAAAGGCAACAGAAGTGTTGGAAATGGTGCATGGTTAGTATCATGGATGTGGGTTGGGAGAGAAGCTACACGGGTGGGGCAAGGACACGGTTGAGGTATTTCAAGTCAGCTGCGTGGAGCAATTACAGGCAGAGCCGTTGGGGCAACCAGGGTTATTGGGCTTGTGGATTTTGAGAAGGAAGTAAATGGTGGAGTGTGGACAATATGGTTGGAGGTGGTGGGAGACAGGAGGAGAAGATGATGTCATAGATAGTGGAGTACACAGTCCGTTGGTAGCTAGGCATGGGCTTGGAGGGCAGAGGGCAATAGAAGGTGTCCTGAAGTTGGCAGAGAGCTTCAGCCTTCTAGAAGTTTGCATGCCACACCACTATGGCTCCACCCTTGTCAGCCGGTTTTATGATAATGTCCTTGTGTGTCAGAGACATTCGATGGGGGAGATGTTCAGATGTTGGGGATGCCTGTGAAAGTTAAACCAGTCCACAACACTTTGGCAGATGGCTGCAAAATGATCGACTGCTTGTGTCCAGTGGGATGGTCAGTGGGCCAGGTCGGTGAAGCAGTCCTCTTCATTAGATGTAGGTGGAGTGTTGTGGAATATAGCCTGACACAGTGCACAAAGCTATGAATATCAGCATGGGTCTGAAATTCGTTACTGGATGGAGTGAGGGGGATGAAGCACAAACCCTTACTGAGAAGAGAGCACTCTGCCTCAGAAAGGGGAAGATCAGGAGGAATTGTAACAACAGACTTAAGTGAGGAATAGTTAGATGTGGGAGAGTAGTGGAAAGGCTGGGATGAGCATGAGGGGGGAAAGTGTATCCGGGAGGGTGGGGGTGTGACATAACGAAGCAGTGGAATTTATGTTGTTTAGTGTGAATGAGAAACTTATGGAAAAGGTGATTTAAATGGGCGGACGTTAAACGATGATGATGATGATGATGATGAAGTGTAGAGTAGAATGTGCATAGGATAGTGAAAGAGAGAAGAAAAGGATGGGATAAGCAAGATGGAGAAGGCGGTTGGAGGGTGTGTATTTTGGAGAGATTGGAATGAATGGTGGCATGCATAAGGTGGTAGGAAGTAGTATTGGATTATAGGTAGGGTGGCAGAAGCAGAGTGGAAAGTGGGGTGGAAATGGAGGCGCAAACCTTTGGGGATGAGGTGGTGGTGGAGGCAGCGACTGAGAAAGGAAATGTGGCTGGAGAACTGTGTTTTTTGAAAATTAGGAGGGAAAGATTAATAGAAGGTTGAAAGCAGTGGAAAAGAAATGTGAAAAGGTGTTACTTTAGGCAGTGGTGAAGGTGGAGGAGGAAAGTCAGGCATGCTTGAAAAAGGAGAAAAAAAGAAGAAAGAAAAAACAAAAGGAAAGAGGCAAAGTAATGACGTACAGAGTATATGTTCTAAAAATTCAAAAGTCATGAGAAGAAAAAGAAAAGAGTAAAATAGAGAGAAAAAAGAACAAAAACCGGTGTATATATATGTACATATGTGTGTGTGTACATATGTAAATGTATATATGTATGTGGACATAAATATATATATGTACTTATGTATATGTAGATATGTATGCGTACATAGGTATATGTACATTTATAAATATATGTGATAAATAATATATATATATATATATATATATATATATATATATTATAGATCGGGTGAAATTGTTGAGATGCTTGAACGGAGACGCGTAGATATGTGCTGCATCCAAGAAGTAAGATGGAGAGGAGGTTCTGCGAGGTTCCACACAGGTACAAGATTTTCTGGGCAGGGAACACTGACGGGGTCAGGGGCGTAGGAATACTTCTAGCGGAGAAATGGGTGGATAAGGTAATCGAGGTCGTTAGAGTAAGTGACAGAGTACTTAAGATTAAACTAGTGCTTCATCATAGATTAGCAACTGTCATCTCAGCCTATGCACCTCAACCGGGGTTACCAGATGGTCTGAAAGACCAATTCTATGACACCCTCTTGCAAACTACCTCGTCGACGAGTGACAGGGACCTTCTCTTTGTGGCTGGAGACTTCAATGGTCATGTCGGACGTTGTGCTGGAGGCTTCCATGTCATACATGGAAGCTATGGCTTCGGTTCCCGCAACGAGGAGGGAACCAGACTGCTGGAGTTCTGTGATGCAACCGATCTTATGGTCTGCAATACCAACTTCAGGAAACCTGCCAGTCACCTAGTCACCTACCGCTCCGGCAGACACTCTAGCCAAATCGACTACATCCTCGCCAGAAATAGGGAAAGAGGGCGGCTTATAAATGCCAAAACCTACCCTGGCTAAGAATGTACCCCACAACATAGATTAGTAGTTAGCGACTTTGGGATCAAGGCAAAATGGGTGCCCAGAATTAGACCGGCTTGGAGGAGAAGGGTGTGGAAGCTTAAAGACCCTGCAAATGGACAGAGACTTAGAGACAAGTTACTTGAAGCATTTGACGAAATAGAAGGGGATATAGCATCACACAACGTGGAAGACAATTGGAGATTTCTGCGGGACAACCTGTTGAAAGCCACCGACCAGATCTGTGGGTGGTGTAAGGTCCCCTCTCGACCCAGAGTAACGTGGTGGTGGAACAAGGAGGTAGACAGGGCTATTAGACAAAAGAAACAGGCTTGGAAGGACTGGAAGAACGGTGGTAGCAGGGAATTGTACCAATGTGCCAGAAGGGAGGCTAGGCGACAGGTTTATTTAGCCAGAAGGGAAGCAGATAAGAAAAGATTTGCCAATGTTCTGCGCCGTGAGGACCAAAGACTCGAGGTATTTCGTGTTGCAAGACAGTGTAGGAGAGAGAATAGTGATGTTGTAGGAGAGAAATGTGTTCGCATGGATGATGGTACGCTTGCACTAAATGAGGATGCAAAGAAAGAGGTCTGGAGATGCCACTACGATAGATTGCTTAATAAAGAGAATGAATTGGAGGAAGAGAGCCTGCCGTATGTCGACCCAATAGAGGGCCCAGCTATCCGAGTTGATAGTACCAGGGTAGATAAAGCAATTAAGAGTATGAAGACCGGGAAAGCCCCCCGGCCCATCAGGAATCACTGCAGAGATGCTCAAAATATCTGGCAGTGTTGGCTATAGCCTAGTCACCCGTATTACGAACCAGGTGATACATGAAGGAGTCATACCCAATGACTGGTGTAGCAGCTTCAAAGGTAAAGGTGACGCTTTAGATACAAATAATTACAGAGGCATCAAGCTGTTAGATCAGGTTATGAAAGTTACAGAGAGGATCATAGCCCAACTAATTAGGGAGCGAATCAATTTAGATGAGATGCAGTTTGGGTTCGTGCCAGGTAAAAGCACTACTGATGCCTTATTTCTAGTGAGACAGCTGCAGGAGAAATACCTAGCTAACGATAAACCTCTGTACCTGGCTTTCGTTGACATGGAGAAAGCCTTTGACAGGGTCCCCCGATCCCTTATCTGGTGGTCAATGAGGAAACTTGGGATAGAAGAATGGTTAGTGAGAGCTGTGCGAGCCATGTACAGAGATGCTGCCAGTAAGGTGAGGGTTGGAAATGAGTACAGCAATGAATTCCAGGTAGAGGTAGGGGTCCACCAAGGTTCTGTCCTCAGCCCTCTCCTATTTATCATTGTCCTCCAGGCAATCACAGAGGAGTTCAAGACAGGTTGCCCCTGGGAGCTCCTCTATGCTGATGACCTTGCCCTAATTGCGGAGTCACTATCAGAACTAGAGGAGAAGTTTCAGGTGTGGAAGCAAGGTCTAGAATTGAAGGGCCTTAGAGTCAACCTAGCTAAAACCAAAATCCTAATAAGTAGGAAGGTAGATAAAACACAAACCCCTTCAGGTAGATGGCCCTGCTCAGTATGTAGAAAAGGAGTAGGTAGTAACTCTATAAGATGTACCCGGTGCAAGCTATGGACACATAAGAGGTGCAGCAACATCAAAGGCAGGTTAACTAGGAAGTTAGTTTGTGGCAGATGTTCAGGTGCAATAAAGACTGTAAACAACTTCTATCTCATTCCAGGGTGAAAAACTAGAGGTAGTCGATAGCTTCCGCTATCTGGGCGACCAAGTTAGTAGTGGGGGTGGGTGCGCTGAAAGTGTAGCTGCTAGAATAAGAATAGCCTGGGCAAAGTTTAGAGAGCTCTTACCCCTGCTGGCGACAAAGGGACTTTCACTCAGAGTAAAAGGCAGACTGTATGACGCATGCGTACGAACAACCATGCTACATGGCAGTGAAACATGGGCTGTAACTGCTGAGGACATACGTAAGCTCGCAAGGAATGAAGCCAGTATGCTCCGTTGGATGTGTAATGTCAATGTGAATACCCGTCAGAGTGTAAGTATCTTGAGAGAAAAGCTGAACATTAGAAGCATCAGTTGTGGTGTGCAAGAGAGACGATTGCGCTGGTATGGACATGTGGTGAGAATGGATGAGGATAGCTGCGTGAAAAAGTGCCACACCCTAACAGTTGAGGGAACCCGTGGAAGAGGTAGGCCCAGGAAGACCTGGGCTGAGGTGGTGAGGCAAGACCTTCGTACATTGGGCCTTACCGAGGCGATGACTACTGACCGAGACCTTTGGAAATGTGCTGTGCGTGAGAAGACCCGGCAAGCCAAGTAAGATCGTTGCCAGTGCCCCTGGACTGGCTCTTGTGCGGGTGGCACATGAGATGCACCATTTTGAGCGTGGCCGTTGCCAGTACCGCCTGACTGACTCCCGTAGGATTTTCGAGCGAGATCGTTGCCAGTGCCCCTGGACTGGCTTGTGCGGGTGGCACATAAAAGACACCATTTCAAGCGTGGCCGTTTTCGTGCGGGTGACACATAAAAGCACCCACTACACTCTCTGAGTGGTTGGCGTTAGGAAGGGCATCCCGCCGTAGAAACTCTGCCAAATTAGATTGGAGCCTGGTGTTGCTATCCGGTTTCACCAGTCCTCAGTCAAATCGTCCAACCCATGCTAGCATGGAAAGCGGACGTTAAACGATGATGATGATGATGATGATGATATATATATATATATATGTGTATATATGTATATATATGTATATATATATATATATATGTATATATATATATATATATATATATATATATATATATATATATATATATACATATAAACATATATGAGTACAAGATGTCACCAACAATGGAAATAACATGAAATACATAAATAAGAAAAAAAATGGAAAACAAGACAAGTAAACACAGAATGCTCGAAATGAAGAGTAGATAGACAGCCGACTACTGATGAAGGGGCCCCTTCACTGTGTTTACTTGTCCTGTTTTCCATTTTCTTCTTCTTTACGTATTTCATGTTAGTTGCACCGTTGGGGACATCCTGTACCTATATATGCATGTGTATATATATAGAATTAGCACAAAGCCTTAAGGATGCAGTGAGCATCAACCTATTGAGAGATTAGAGCTAAAGTTTCAATTCAACTGCCAGAAGGCACCAAAATACTAGAAAATAACAGTATGCGAGGAAACAGACAAAGAATTAAAAAGCATACCTATACGTTCAGGTGCTCATATACCATGGTTTTGGGTGTTTGCCCAAGGGCTCTTAACCTTCCTCAGTATGAATTACTGTACTCTTTCACCATAACTTTCTCTCACTCTTTCTTCTTGTTTCTGTTGTACCTGTATTTCAGTGGGCCAGCCTTGTCGCACTCTGTGTCATGCTGAATATCCTCAAGAACTACGTTAAGGGGACACTTGTCTGGAGTGCTCAGCCACTTGCACATTAATTTCATGAGCAGGCTGTTCCATTGATCAGATCAAATGGAACCCTCACCGTCGTAACTGACAGTGCCATGGTTTATATATGTATGTATGTACAAGTTATGATGGGTAAATTGTTGCCATCTTATATTTTTAATTCTGCACATGCACATTGATTTTGTTTTCGTCAGCAACACAGTATAGTACAGTGAGTTTCAATTTTATTTATACCTTATTACTCGTATAGTATCTATTCCTAAATCTTCTTAAAAACATACCAATATTGTGACTAGATAATTAATTACAACATATAACACTTATTTTTGTCTATGAATATTAGACCTATTATTTACAATAAATATAAATTTTATAAACCTGAAATTATTATTGAATACTATTAAACATTTTTTTTTTTCTAATAATTTCTTAAGTTGAAAGGATAATTGACGGTTAAGTAAAAACTGAATTTGTATTTGAAAATTCTTTCACTTTCTTATTTGGATTTCTCATCGTAAATACAAATACAGCCTGTCCAGTTAATATAAGTTCATTTATGGAGCTTTAAATAGACACACATATAGAAATTCATGGAGAGAATGTCAGCTTTTTTGATATTACATATATTAGCACCCATTATATATTCTTTAGTTGTTTAAAATAGGCATGACTGCAAGAGCAAACATTAATACAATATGATTACTAAGAGACAATCTATGTGCTTCTAACATCTTTTTTAGTTCTTATACTAGCTACAAATGAGTACAAACTTGACTATTCCGATTTTCTGTTACGAATATCTGAGTCTTTTTGTATGAAACAAATTGTATAGCAACATGAAAAATAAAAAAAAACTATAATAGTCTATTTTAACATCTAATCTCCTCCATTATATAAATATGAATGAATATGTTGAACTGTGATAAATTAAAGCACATACTCCTTTTTTCTATATATATATATATATATATATATATATATGCAAGAACTTACTGTGAACAAGGCTGCATGGCGTTCGATTATAAATAAATAAAATATACACGTTAAGTAGAGGACATCACCGAGTGAAGAATATGTAAATGCAGGAGAGATAAGTACAGGAAAAAACAGCAAAAGAAGTTAACTCTCTCACCACTTGTCAACTGTTTTACTGCTCCCTATTTCGTGCTTCTAACAACAAGATAGGAAGACATCATATGACAGCAGCATACAGAAATTTTTAAAATATAAAATTTGTGGAAAGTTAGGCCTTCGAGTGAACAAACAATAAAGTGGCCATACAAAGTAAACAGTCAACAAAGACAAAACATTAAGGGCCGTTAGGCCAAGATGGATTGTAATGGGTAACGCCTGGGAGAAATTGTTAGAGGAAATAGAATAAGTAGAAGAGAAGAAAATAGAACAAGAGAAAAATATTGGAAGGCAAGAGAAATGACGTCCAGCCTGGTGGATATCTTGTCCAGAAAAGATGGGCGAGAGAAATGTCCTGTAGTCGCATGTGAGCAACAGGCAGAGGGGAAGGGGGACAAGAGAGGTGATGAGGGAAAGAAACAAAGTGAGTGAAGAGAAGGGAGAAGGAACAAAAGATAGACAGGACAGCAAAGAAGGAAGGGGAGAAACAGAAATTATAGAGGAATAGAGAGAAAGAAAGGTAACTGTAGAGTTACAGAAATTATATATAAATATAAGAACTTACTGTGGACAAGGCTGCATAGCATTCGATTATAAATAAATAAAAAAATTCTTCAGTACAGGACAAAATACCAAAACATACACAATAAGTGCAGGTGAAGAATACGTAACACATTAGAGATGAGTACATACAAAATACCAAAAGTAGATAACTCACTTGTCAGTTGTCGACTGTTTTACTACTCCCTATTTCATGCTTTTGATGACAAAATAGAAAAACTTCATAAGACAGCAGCATCCAGGAATTTTTAAAATATAAAATTTGTGGACAGTTAGGGCTTCGAACGAATAAACAACTGAGTGGATGTATAAAGTAAAATCTTGACGAAGATAAACATTAAGGGCTGTTTAGCTGAGACAAATTGTACTGGGTGGTTTTTTTTTTCATTTATTTATTTATATATATATACATATATATATATATATATATATATATATATATATATATAAAGAAACAAAAGGATAAAGAGACCAATGGCAAAGTTGGAATTATATTTTATGGATAAAGTCTTACAGCTGTTTCAGGGAAAATCCAATGTATCCTTTCATCGGAGACGGTAATAGTAGAAGAATGGATTATTACATCTATAAGAGGAGATTTGTAGTAAGTGAGAACGATGTGCAGAAAAAAGAACAAAGAAGATCACCACAGATCTACTTTCGATAACATAGTCATGGGTATTTCAGCCCGCATATCTGATCTATCCTCTTCTGAAGAAATCTTCAACAATCACGCTCCATACTACAATCAAGCTCTTGCCGCTAGTGGTTTTTCCCAACAAATAAAATACATCTATAACACCAGACTTAAACAACTTATATCCCAAATCACATTCCAAAGACATACCAATCATCACAACCACAACCAACCACCCACACTCTCCAACAGACCCCACAAACACACCTATAACACTAGGTCTAAATCCAAGTAAATAAAGCTATTAGCAACACGAAAAATGTAGATAGCACTTCTCTACCAAAATACTTAGATTATAATTTATACAGAACCCCCCAAAAAAGCGGTGGCCGCTCTATACTGTGGTACCCCCCCCCCCCCCCCATTCTCACTTAACACTAGGAACTTAGCTAAATCTTTCTTCAAAATACTTGACTCTAACTTCCCCCGACAACAAATACCATTCTATATTTAACAGATCCACTTTGAAATTGTCTTATTCAACCACACCTAACTTCGAATCTATTATAGCAACTTCTAATAAACATAAACTTTTACTCTATTATCAAAACTCACACAACTATAACTACGGTAATACTAGCACTCAGTGCATGCATATACCCAACATAGACTTTCATATACGTGCATTTAACACTGACACTCGTACACTTGAACACGACCATAATAGATCCCAGCCCACTAGTATACCCGGTAATAATACTACCATATCTTATAATAATAACAATGGAGGGAATAATAACTATAACAGTAATAATTCCATTAATCTAGATTCTTCTACATCCTCACATAACATATCCTCCAACAATGTTGCCTCATCCACCACAGAACACAACCCCCAAGTTTCATCTACTTGTAACTGTCGCTCCGGGACAATCTGCTCGCTACAAACGCATTGCGTAAGATATAACGTAATATATAAATGCACTGTAACCAATCTGCTACATAACTCTACAGCTGCATACATAGGTTCAACTAGAAACTTCAAGCAACGCTATGCAGCCCTAGCACTCTTTTAGATATGACAAACAGCAAATCTACAACACTAGCCAACCACATTCACCACCTCAAAAACACAAATACCCAGTATACTTTAAAATGGTCCATTCTGGACTCTGGAATTCCATACCAGGGCCAGCGCTCTAATTGCAAGCTTTGCTTAAAGGAGGCATTCCATATTTTAAAATACAATTCTCCCACTCTACTTAATCGATATAACAAAGCACTTAGCACCTGCAGTCACTGTTTTTTCCATACATTCAAATTCTATCACAGACACAAATGCACAAATGACCACACAACATACTCACACAACTCCCTATAGGTAACCTACTCGACTTAGAAAACTGGTCCCCCTTCTACCATCTTTAGAATAGATTTAACTCCACTACTAAATCTATTCTCTTAATTTGCTTCCTTTATACTTTCCTTTGGAAGCCACCAGCACCACCACCACTTACAGGTTCCTTCATAGCCTGACACTATACACAATTTTAATACTTCTCCACATTACCTCCCATAACTCCCTATAGATAACCCCAATCAACTCAAGGTAGCAAACTGGTCCCCCTTCTACCATCTTTAAAATAGGTTTAACTCTATTTTTAGAATATATCACTACTAACTCTCATCATCGATGATGATGATGATAACTCTATTCTCTTATTTTCCTTTAATACTGTTCTTAGAAAGCCACATACACACTCACCACTTACAGGTTCCTTCATAGCCTGACACTATACACAATATAAATACCTCTCCACATTACCTCCCCACATTCCTTCTCTCTACATTTCTTTACTAAACTTATGCTTCCACCCCCACATTCTTCCTTTTGCTCCCTCTACTTCCTCTTTCCTTCTTGTCAGAATAACTGTCCATACGACTGCTTACTACTATCTACCATATTTCTCACTTGAATTACTTCTTCCCCCACTTCCTTCCTGTTTTAAGGCTTGACCTCTTAACCCTACACACATCTCTCATCTATCCTTTGAGTAAACAACGCACAGCGTACTCCGTACTCCGGATACGATGTGATATATATCCACCTTTGCTACTACAATTATCTCCGGAAAATACCCACAAGGATTCTTTACATGGATGTTTACTGCTGGAATGGAGCTACACTCCAAGTACTGTTTCTTCTTTGTTCTTTTTTCTGCGCATTGCTCTCACTTTTTACTACAAATCTCCTCTTATAGATGTAATAATCCATTCTTCTACTATTACCGACTCCGACGAGGGGATACATTGGATTTTCCCTGAAACAGCTGTAAGACTTTATCCATAAAATATAATTCTAACTTTGCCATTGGTCTCTTTACCCTTTCCTTTCTTTATACATACACATGCTAATACACGACCTATGTTATATTCCCTACTCATGTTGCTACAACGACAGGGGCAAAACTAGTCGGTATACAGCACTTACTCGGTATTACCTGTATCTTTAGGGTTTGGTTGGCTCCAATACCCTTCATAACCTTTATATATATATATGTATATGTGTATAGCGGCGTACGTACAACTTGTCTCTCATATATATATATATATATGTATATATCATCATCATCGTTTAACGTCCGCTTTCCATGCTAGCAGGGGTTGGACGATTTGACTGAGGACTGGTGAACCAGATAGCTACACCAGGCTCCAA
This sequence comes from Octopus bimaculoides, assembly GCF_046866305.1. Classification (NCBI taxonomy): domain Eukaryota; kingdom Metazoa; phylum Mollusca; class Cephalopoda; order Octopoda; family Octopodidae; genus Octopus; species Octopus bimaculoides. The sequence continues at coordinate 31,447,746 of NC_142945.1, read as the reverse complement.
TCTGATTTGGCAGAGTTTCTACAGCTGGATGCCCTTCCTAACGCCAACCACTGCAAGAGTGTAGTGGGTGCTTTTACGTGCCACCGGCACGAAGGCCAGCCAAGGGGTACTGGCAACGGCCACGCTCAAAATGGTGTATTTTAAGTGCCACCGGCACAGGAGCCAGTCCAGCGGGGCTGGCAACGAACTCGCTCGAATGTCTTTTTACGTGCCACTGGCACAAATGCCGGGAAGGCGACGTTGGTAACGGTCACGCTCAAATGGTGCTATTTACGTGTCACCGGCACAAAAGCCAGACAGCTGGTGCTCTGGCAATGATCACGCTCGGACGGTGCTCTTAGTGATTTACTGGTACTGGTGCCATCACGATTTTGCTTTCGCTTACCCCAACAGGTCTTCGCAAGCCGAGTTTAGTGTTCAATGAAGACGTTGGCATGTGTGCCAGTTGTCAAATTTAGTTCGATTTCGATTTCACTTGCCTCAACAGGTATTTGCAAAAGGAGTTTAGTGTCCAAGGAAGGAATGTTACGCATAAGTGGGCTGGCTACATCCCTGGCAGAGACCTTGGGTTTTGGTCTCACTTGACTTGCCGGGTCTTCTCACACACTGCATATTTCCAAAGGTCTCGGTCATTGCCTCGGTGAGGCCTAATGTTCGGAGGTCATGCTTCGCCACATGTCCATACTAGCGCAATCGTCTCTCTTGCACACCACAACTGATGCTTCTTAGGTTCAACTTTTCTCTCAAGAAACTTACACTCTGTTGGGTATGCACACTGACATTACTCATCCATCGGAGCATACTGGCTTCATTCATTGCGAGCTTACGCATGTCCTCAGCAGTCAAGGCCCATGTTTCACTGCCATGTAGCATGGCTGTTCGTACACATGCGTCATACAGTCTGCCTTTTACTCTGAGTGAGAGTCCCTTTGTCGCCAGCAGAGGGAAGAGCTCTCTGAACTTTGCCCAGGCTATTCTTATTCTAGCAGCTACACTTTCAGTGCACCCACCCCCACTACTAACTTGGTCACTCAGATAGCAGAAGCTATCAACTACCTCTAGTTTTTCTCCCTGGAATGAGACAAGTTGTTTTCTGCATATTTTCAGTGTTTATTGCACCTGAACATCTGCCACATACAAAAACTAACTTCCTAGTTAACCTGCCTTTGATATTTCTGCACCTCTTATGTGTCCATAGCTTGCTCTGGGTACAACTTATAGAGTTTCTACCTACACCTTTTCTACAGATCGAGCAGGGCCATCTACCTGAAGGGGGTCTGTGTTTTGTCTACCTTCCTACTTATTAGAACTTTGGTTTTAGCTAAGTTGAACCTAAGGCCCTTTGATTCTAGTCCCTGCTTCCACACCTGAAACTTCTCCTCTAGTTCTGATAGTGATTCAGCGATTAGTGCAAGGTCATCAGCATAGAGGAGCTCCCAGGGGTATCCTGTCTTGAATTCCTCTGTTATCGCCTGGAGGACAATGATAAATAGGAGAGGGCTGAGGACAGAACCTTGATGGACCCCTACCTCTACCTGGAATTCTTCACTATACTCATTGCCAACCCTCACCTTAGTGACAGCGTCTCTGTACATGGCTCGCACAGCTCTCACTAACCATTCTTCTATCCCTAGTATCCCCATTGACCACCAGATAAGGGATCGGGGGACCCTGTCAAAGGCTTTCTCCATGTCAACGAAAGCCAGGTACAGAGGTTTATCCTAGGCTAGGTATTTCTCCTGCAGCTGTCTTACCAGAAATATGGCATCAGTGGTGCTTTTACCTGGCACGAACCCAAACTGCATCTCATCTAAGCTGACTCACTCCCTAATTTGGTGGGCTATGACTCTCTCCGTGACTTTCATTACCTGATCCAACAACTTGATACTTCTGTAATTATTTGTATCTAAGGCGTCACCTTTACCTTTGTAACAGTTGACTATGGTGCTGCTACACCATTCATTGGGTATGACTCCTTCGTGTATCACCTGATTAACAATATGGGTCATTAGGCTATAGCCGACACTGCCAAATATTTTGAGCATCTCTGCAGTGATTCCTGATGGGCCGGGGGCTTTTCCTGTCTTCATACTCTTGATCACTTTATCTACTAAGGTACTGTCAATTAGGATAGCTGGTCCCTGTGTTGGGTCGACATGCAATGTATCGTATTGGCGTCTCCAGACCTCTCTCTTTGCAGCCTTGTTTAGTGCAAGTGAGCCATCATCCAAGCGGAGACATTTCTCACCAACGACATCACGATTCTCTTTCACACACTGTCTTGCAACATGAAATGCTTCAAGTCTTTGGTCCTCACGGCGCAGAGCATTGGCAAATTTTTTCTTATCTGCTTCCCCTCTGGCTAAGTAAACTTGTCTCCTAGCTTCCCTTCTGGCAGTCTGATACACTTCCCTGCTACCTCCAGTTTTCCAGTCCTTCTAAGCCTGTTTCTTTTGTCTGATAGCCCTGTCAACCACACTGTTCCACCACCAAATTACTATGGGTCGAGAGGGGACTTTACACCAGCCACAGATCTGGTCAGTGGCACTCAGCAGGTTGTCCCGAAGGAACCTCCAGTTGTCTTCCATGTTGTATGATGCTCTATCCATATATATATATAGATATATATATATCATCTTCATCATCATTATCATCGTTTAACGTCCGTTTTCCATGCTAACATGGGTTGGACGATTTGACTGAGGACTGGTGAACCAGATGGCTACACCAGGCTCCAATCTGATTTGGCAGAGTTTCTACAGCTGGATGCCTTTCCTAACGCCAACCACTCCGAGAGTGTAATGGGTGCTTTTACGTGCCACTGGCACGAAGGCCAGTGAGGAGGTACTGGCAACGGCCACGCTCGAAATGGTGCATTTTACGTGCCACCTGCACAGGAGCCAGTCTAGCGGTACTGGCAACGATCTCACTCAAATGTCTTTTCACGTGACATTCGAGCAAGATTGTTGCCAGTACTGCTGGACTGGCTCCTGTGCAGGTGACACGTAAAATACACCATTTCAAATGTATGTATATATGTATGTGTATATATGTATGTATATATGTATGTGTGTGTATATATATATATATATATATATATTGGCTGTGTGGTAAGTAGCTTGCTTACCAACCACATGGTCCCGGGTTCAGTCCCACTGCGTGTCTTCTACTATAGCCTCGGGCCAACCAAAGCCTTGTGAGTGGATTTGGTAGACGGAAACTGAAAGAAGCCCGTCGTATATATGTATATATATATATATATATATATATGTGTGTGTCTGTGTTTGTCCCCCGTAGCATTGCTTGACAACCGATGCTGGTGTGTTTACATCCCCGTAACTTAGCGGTTCGGCAAAAGATACCGATAGAATAAGTACTAGGCTTCCAAAGAATAAGTCCTGGGGTCGATTTGCTCAACTAAAGATGGTGCTCCAGCATGGCCGCAGTCAAAATGACTGAAACAAGTAAAAGAGATATGTATGTATATATATATATATATATATATATATATATATATATATATATGTATAGGTATGTATATATCTATCTATATATATATATATATATATATATATAAGCTAGAAGATTTTAGACTAAAAACATTTATTTAAAAGAAGCCTAGTGAAAATATTGCGTAAAGAAAATGAATAGAAATAAAAATATGAATGAAAATATTATTATGAATGAAAGATTAAACTGTATATAACTTCAGTTATAATAAAACAATTAACAATCTTATATAATGAAAGAAATTAAATAAAAAGACTAGTTATTTATCGCATAAAGAAGAAACAAATATGAAACAGTATTAATAGAAAAAATTCAACCCTAATCAAATCGAAGTCTTAGTTTATGCTAAGATGATACTCTTACTTCTAAATAATTTAGTGTTAAAAAAGGTATCGACTACAATTATCATTAAAAATCAATTGAATAATATAAAAATACAAAAATACATTTTTTTTCCAAACAATTCTATAAAGTCATTTAACAAAGTAAAAGCGATACTTATCAATAAGTTACTGCAGTTCAAACTAAAACTTAGACGTTAAACTCAGAACTAGAGCGTTTATTAGAAAGAGGTCGTGCGAAAATATTACGTTAAGATAGAGAATAGAATATAAAAACATGAATGAAAGAATTATAAAATCATGAATGAAAGATTTAAACTGTATATAACTTACATCATTAAAAAATCCAGACATATTGTAAAACATATTAATGAACTTTAAATTCTAAGTAATTATAAATTTTAAATAATAAGACTAAGAAACATAAATTAAATAATATATATGAAATAAGCTAAAATACTACTATTAATTTAATCTTATAAAAATCGTAGTGTCATTACAATATTAAATCTTTAAACTCACTAAAATATTAACCTACCAATAAATACACAATTAATAAATATAAATTATAACTACTACAATTAGTAAAAAAGGAATAGTATAAACAAATATACACCAACACATACCTTCACACATACATATATATATATATATATATATATATATATATATTATTTTATTTAAAAGAGTTCCAACTCTGTCTGTTTTTTAAGTTTTATTTATATTCTTGTAAAATTAATGTGGGATATAGAATATGGAATATACAATATATAATATAAAAATGGATGGTACAATGAAATAAAGTATTGAATGTCTTATTGAATATATGGAATATGTCTTATTGAATATATGAAATATTGAGTGTTCAATATAAAGGATTAAATATATAAAGGCGAATACGTATTTTCTATACCTTGTGGTATTTCATCATGGCCGGTATGACAGACTTTATATATATATATATATATTTATATCATCATCATCATCATCATCATCATCGTTTAACGTCCGCTTTCCATGCTAGCATGGGTTGGACGACTTGACTCAGGACTGGTGAAACTGGATGGCAACACCAGGCTCCAATCTAAATTTGGCAGAGTTTCTACAGCTGGATGCCCTTCCTAACGCCAATATATATATATATATACACATACAAATATACATATATACATACATAAACATATATATACACACATATATGCACAAGTATATACACATGCACACACATATACACATAAACACACATATATACATACACACACACACACACACACACATAATATTAACTAGATTTTTAAATGGTTCATGTAGGCCTGTTACTAAATTAACATTGGCATCCAACATAAATATTAAGTACATGCATTCCCCAAATAATCATTGAGCCTCAATTAAAAATCCACTTTTAATATGAATGTTTGCACATATATGTATGTTCCACATACACACACACACATATATACTTGTAATACCATTTTTTATGTGTGGGTAATTATAATTATACCTATATCTGTGTGGCCTTTGTTTCTCTCTTTGCACTGGTATGAGTATATATATATTTTCGTATGGTGTACCTTCCTTTATGTATACCCTAATCTAAAAACAACTAGAATTCCTATATCTATGTATACTAATGTGCAGATATGCCTCTACTCACGTATTAGTATATACTAACAATTTTTTTATATAACATTATATATACATTATTTTGTATGTTTTGTATGCTTATGTGCACCCCCTACTCGTAAATGTTTCTTATATTCATAATACACAATAATTTTCTATTACTTGAATATTAATTACTAACGTAATACCACTATATACTTCCCTCTCACTTTATGCCAAGCTAGTTCCTTAACTCATACTTAAACATAGTCAATGTATTACCTTGCATATTGTTACATAAAATTTAAGCCCTCTATCTTTTTGTTTATCATTCATAACTCTATTATCTCCCCTACATTATTTTTTAGTTCTCTACATCCAATAATAAAACCTCTGAGCATTTCTTCTTCTTTATAGCCACAGCATTTACTATCTAAATCTGTAATATTAACAACTATTTTTCTGGTTTATTATTTTTTTTCACCTTACAAACGAATATTAGTTCTTACACAAACACATCTTCATTTTAAGTATTTTTTTTTTGCTACCCCTTCAATACTTGTTTATGTTACACTCCAGCAGCCCTTTATATACTACTAGCAGAAATACCCGGCGTTGCCCGGGTTAAAGAGAATAATGAAATCTAAAAACGCCGTCTAGACTACACAACCCTCAACTGTTAGTAGCTACGATACCATATTTCTACATTAATAACTCTCCAATCCATGCCAGCATGGAACATAGACATTAAGTGGAATGCTAGAAGAAAGTTTTCAACTCATATGTATATTAAGTAAATACACGTAATTCAGAAACACGTTTTGTGTATTTTATTTCGTAACCAAACAAACAGGTACAGATTATAAATAATGAAAGGCCAATTTTGGTGATTCATTTGACAGAGGTAGTAGAGAGACAATGCGATGATAAATCTGATGTTGGATCTTGAAGGTTTGGATGAATGCTGCCTCAGTTAAATCTCTTGTGGTTCCAAATGATGTCATCTGTAGTACAGCGTCGTATTGTCTAATTTTGTTTTGCAAATGTTAGGAATCTTGGTCAGTTGATGATAACAGTTTCTTCAATAGCTCTGGAGGTTGGGGATTGTGGAATTGTTGGGAATGTTTTTAACTTTGGTGTTATATGTATTGCTTGAATTTCTTTGACATATGAAATATATGTATTTTCACTGGGTTTGTAAAAGAGAGTTGTGTAGCTCTCGAGTTTTAGGGATTCACACAGACAGACAGACAGACACACACATTCTCTTTTTTTTTTGTATATAGAGATATATATATATACACACACACACGCACCCAAACACACGTATATATATGTATATCAATATAAATATATGAAAGTCAATGAAGTTTCGTAAAAGAAGGTGATCATGTACATACTTTCTTGCTGTTGTGATTATAACACCTCGTGGTAAACAATGTTCCTTGTTTTCCCTTGTGGAGCATATGCAAATAGGTTTTATTTTACTGCCCACTCTTGAGCAGCCAACATACAGTTGGCCATGTGAGAAGCAGGGCTCTTCCAAGAAAAGACCAGCTACAGACAGTGCTCATCTGTTATGTTCGGGTTAAAATTTCATCAACATCAAAAATATATGAATTTTCATGGGAATTATGGCCGTTATGCATAGAATATAATTTCCAAATTGCAGACAAAATTTACAATCGATAAATGTCTTAGAATAACCAGTCTCTCATCTGGGAAGGCCTTGAAATCAATGTTACCAACTGGGGACTATGTGTGTCGCAGTGATAATAAAAAGACTCAAAGGAGGTCTGCAACGAAATAATTTTACTCAACACTTTGCAAGTGAATCAGTGGAGGCAAAGATGCGTCTCATTTACTTGACAATTTATGCACCACATTGCAGAAATCACAATGTAAGTATATCTGAAAGGGTAGTCTTACACTGTTGTACCGTTGAATTACAAATAATGCTCATCTGTTATGTTCGGGTTAAAATTTCATCAACATCAAAAGTATATGAATTTTCATGGGAGTTATGGCCGTTATGCATAGAATATAATTTCCCATTCAGTACTTTTGACGTAGTTTTGGATAAGAAAACAAATGACTAATGTCTGTGTTTGTGTGCATGTGTATGTGTGTGATAGGTGTATATATGTATAGATATCTGTATGCATGTATATATATGTATATATGTGTACATATTACATGTACATCTATATATATATATACATCTGCACATATGTATACATATACATGTATGCATATAGATCTATATCTATATATATATATCTATACATATACGTGTACATATACATCTATATGTATACATATACATCTCTCTCTCTTTCTCTTTCTCTCTCTTTCTCTCTCTCTCTCTTTCTCTCTCTCTCTCTCTCTCTCTCTTTCTCTCTCTCTCTGAAAGTATCTGTCATTACAGTATTGAAATGTGATTGTTTCAGTTAGTGGAATAGTTTCATTTTTAAAGTAAAAGTATTTGACATGAGTGTTTTTGTTTCACTTTTGACACGTAATACTTAAATAGTGGAAGAGATATTATGTTGCCGTGGGCTTGAACTCTGCAAGAAGTAAAAAAATGTTTTTGACTAAAACACAACTGGAACCCTAAGTAATGCATCTGTAAAATTTGAATGAAATTGGTTGCGTAGTTCTCAAGTTTTAGGGATTCACACAGACAGACAGACAGACAGACACATTCTCATTTTTATATATATAGATATCCTCTTTAATTTAATGCTCATGTACAATTTTTTTTTTTAAATATACAGTTGTAGTATTGTTTCTAACTGTCAGGTCATATCCAAATTCAAATATAGCTATGCTTTTCCATTGGACATTTCTATACAACTTTTTTTATATACACAGCATATTTGGAGTTAGAATTACTTATCTCCTTACTCTTCTATACAGGGAACATCTCATAAAACATTTTTCACTTATATTTTCAAATAACCATTAGTTGCCTTAGTTTTAGCCTATACCTAACTAGACTCACATTTGAGTATACACACACACACACCTACGTGTCTGTATGTATATATATGTGTATATGCATTTATTTGGTTATCAAGTATGAAATTTGTAGTAAGGTATATGGTAAACTTTGATAGCTGCTCATTTTGTGCCATTATTATATTTTGACAATCTTTATTTTTTGTTAGAAAGCTGACATATTTATTTATTTATTTTAACTCATTTTGCACTTTTTGTGCAGAGATGGTTAAGTTGGAAATTCATACAGTTTTGAAATACTAGTTCTTTCTTGGAAATGCAACATCACAGAAACAAAGGTGGTTAATGACAAACTGAAAGCTACCGTCGAATCAGATCCATCTCAAAGAGCCCTTCAACTATCGTTGTTGTGTGGTATTAGCAAGGAAACAGTATTGACTCACCTAGTTCAGTTCGGTAAAGTGAAAAAGTTAGATAAGTGGATTCCACATGAAGTCAATGAAAATCAGAAACAGCGTTTGGAAGCCTGCTTTATGCTACTTTCTTGTCACAAAAATGAATAATTTTTGAATCGAATTGTAACATGATGAGAAATGGATCCAATACAACAACCGTAAAGGTTCAGCACAATGGTTGGACAAAGACAAGCCACCAAAACACAGTACAAAAGGCAAAATTCATCAAGAGAAGCTGCTGGTGTGTGTTTGGTGATCTGGCATAGGTGTGATCCATTATGATTTCTTTAAACCTGGCTCATCAATCACAGTCAATGTATACTGCAGCCAGCTGGACCAAATGATGCAGAAACTTACAAAAAACATCCTAGATTAGCCACTCCCATTTTATTGCAAGACCATGCCAGACCACACATCGCAAAATGGACATTGGTGAAACTCTATCATCCACCATTCTCACCTGATCTCGCCCCCACTGACTATCACTTCTTCCAGAATTTGGATAACTTTTTGATAGGAAAAAAGTTTAATTCCGACGATGTTGTAAAACAGGCCTTCCAAGATTTTATTGACTCTAGATTGCCAGGCTTTTACAGTTCTGGGCTGGACAAGCTACTGCTGAAATGGCAAAAGTGTATTGACAATATGGGTGCATACTTTGATGAATAAAACTATACCTTGTATTTATAAAACATTAGCAAACTGTTTTTCCTTTTCTACAAATTTCATACTTGATGACCTAATAATACACAATTCAATTAGAGGTTATATTAGTCTCATGAAGGTATGGTATTATCCAATGAATTACTGGTTCAATACCTAATATTTGTTGTGAATAATAATATTATAATACTATAGGTTTATATATAAATCATTCAAAAGAAAGTAAGAAAATGGAGGTATAGCATTTAATATAAATTTATTATCTGCAAAAATCAAACATAGTCCCTTACAGCTATTTCAGTTAAAAGATTAAATAGGATTAAAATTATATTAGGCAAAATCTCTCCAAAGAGGTAGAAAAAAGATATACTGTTAGGTTTTTGATATGTTGTATTTTAGATGTAGCTCAGTGAAAGGGAGACATAAGTAGTGGCATGTAAGCATTGGAGAATAAAGTGAGATGGGATCATACTGAGGTTGTGTTTCTGTATCTGTTAAGTAAAAAACAAAAACGAATATACTAAAACCAAATTTATAGCAAAGTGAAACCATGTAAACCAATAAACAACTATATTTGAGTGTTAGTAACTGTAAAAGTTGTTTCCTGTACTACATTTTACATACATGATACAGCAACAACTTTCTGAATATAGCTTTCTCTAACACTAGTTAATGTTTTTATATCTTTTCTTGTATATTTTTTCAGAAAATTCTTCCATCAGAATTGACACAAATTTTTAAAACTCAGTTGTTTCCATGGAATGATCCTAAATATCTCAAGCCAGAAGATGATGAAGATCCAATGCTTATGTTAGGTGAGTTCCTGACTTATATTTTAATGGCTCTTTAGGCACAGGCTGGTTTTATAGTTGCTACATTAGGGGATGATGCTCCAGCTTCATCAACAGTGCAAATGTGGGCAGCTTAATTTGGGAGGGGAAGGAGAGTCTTGAAGATGACCCAAAGTCTAGACATCCTACAACTGCAACCACCAAGGAAAACATTGATTGTGTTCACCACATGGTAATGGATGATAGGTGATTGATTATAAATCATATGTTGTTTGTTCCTGCCTGGTTCATAAGAGGCAGTTTCCTGGTTTCGTTGTCATATAGGTTCCCCATCTGAATGGGATCCCGGTCCGTCACAGGTGAGCTGCTAGATGCAGGAGGAAAAATTGAGAGAAAGTTGTGGCAAAAGAGTCAGCAGAAGCTGTGTGGAGCTTAGGTATTTCACTCATAAACACACACATTGCCTGGTCTGAGATTTGAACACACACTGCTGTAACCACTAGACCATGTGCCTCCACATAAATCCTATAGCTAATGCTATTAGTATATCCCATGAGAGAGTTCAGAATATTATGCACAACAAACTTGGCATGAAGAAGTTTTCTGTCAAGTGGGTGCCATGTATTCTGACAGCTGGCCAAGAATGCACCAGACTGGTCACATCATGATGTAATTTGTTTCACCAGGCTTTGAAGTATAGTTGTTTTTTTATGTTCTTAAAAGGAGCTTCCCTTGATGAAATACTGCAGCTTAAAAGCATTTAATGTCTGGAGGCTGTGGTTGAAGCCAATGACAATTTTATTGAAAAAATTTAATCTTTAGTATTTCATTGTATTGCTATGTAAATTTGGTAAATGTATCTGTTAAAACGAGATGTCTGTGTTATTTTCATTTTTGCATAATTTAGACGACAGTTTATTCATCGCACCCTGTACTGAAGTACAGTGGTTAAAATTAGTTTCAAGGGGGGAATGGAGTATACGCCACTGAACAGAAATGACAATGAAAGGCATACCTCATTTTGTATAACTCCAATTTACAAAACTTCATCTTTACAAATTGTAGATGAAAAATGAAAAAATTAGTTACCATGGTTATATTTTATGGCATACTTAGCATTATCTTTCTTGCTTTTGTTTTTCAGAAATTGTTCCCTGCAATTTTGATGAAAGTAGTCTGAGTCGTGTAAATCCTGTTGACCCACAAGTTCCTATTGGCACTGCACAAAATGGTTTAGGTTCAACTTTTGGAACAACTAATGGTTACAATATGACAACATCTGAACTGGGTGAAAAACTAAAAATTTCTGAATATAGGTGCCACATGTTAACTGATGCACTAAGACGAGCTGTCAGTGACCTAACTAAAGTCAGGTACAAAAGACACCTTTTACATACCCACACTGATGTCATCATTAGACTTTTTCATGTTGGTTATTCTATTTAGTATACATTGTTCAGGTCTGCTTATCATCAATCATTTTGATCTTTGTCACCTCATTTATTAAAACTTCCATTCACATTAATTATTTTTTGTTTCAAGCATTAAAAGTTACTGGCAATATAATTGTAATGTTGGACAATGCATAGGCATGATTTGGAACCTATTTTTAGTACTTGTGACATGTTGGGGCTGCCTTCATTCTGATATGTTAGTTAAAATTGTTGGTACTTTATACTTGCGATGATCTTTATATACATGAAGATTATATTTTACTCTTTCAGCCAAAGGCTAGGTCATGCTGGAGCAGCAGGAAAAAATCTAAAAATTATTTTATTGAATCTTGGGAGGGCCATTATGCCAATAATAAACACACACATTGGTTCCATTTCAATTCTTTTATTATTAGTTCATAATATTTGTTAACCATTTAACCAATTAACTAATGAATTGTTTGATTAATTGTTCTGTGACTCAATCATCAGCTAGATTTGTTAGTCCTTTTCTCACTTTATAATGACCTCATCAGTGACATACCCACTCTACTTCAAGTCTGTCTTGTAGTTTATGGATTCTGTATTTATATTTATAGGAATGTGTGAGAGAGAGTGTGTGTATGCATATGTACACCTGCATGCCTGTGTAGCATAAAGTGGATTCTGTCATTGTGTGAGAGACAACGTGTGTGTACTCATGTAATATATATATATGGTATGGATTCTTTGAAAAGTGTTAATGGTTAACATTTATGTATTTATCTATGTATGGTTGGTGTCTTTGTGTCTAACTCTCATACCAACCACATGATCATTTAATGTCCATTTTCCATGCAGGCATGGGTTAGACAGTCTGACTGGAGATAGTAAGCCAGAGAGTTGCACCAGGCTTCAGTCTGTTTTGGCTTGGTTTCTGCAGCTGGATGCCCTTCCTAATGTCAACCACTCTACAGAGTGTACTGGGTGCCTTTAATGTGTCACTGGCGCTGGCCACGACTACAATTTCATTTAGTTTGATGTATCTTCTCCAGTGCAGCAAATTGCCAGAAGTCTCGATCACTTGTCATTGCCTCCATGAGACTCAACAACTGAAGATCATATTTCACCACCTTGTCCCATGTCTTCCTGGGTCTGCCTCTTCCACAGGTTCCCTCCATAATTAGAAATCAACACTTCTTTACGCATCACATGACCATACCAATACAGTCTTCTCTCTTGCATGCTACATCTGATGCCTCTTATACCCAATTTTTCTCTTAACACACACACACACTGTTGTACATGCACCCTGACTTGTAGAGCATGCTGACTTTGTTTCTTTCAAGTCTCTGCATGTCCGCTACAGTCATAGCCCAGGTTTCACTGCTATGTAGTATGACTGTTTGCACACAGGCATCATACAATCTGCCTTTTATTTGTAGGGGATGGCCAACAAAGGTAGCAGCCCTCTGAATGTTTCCCAACCCATTCTTATTCTAGCTGCTACATTCTCAGAGAATACTCCTCCAATGCTAATTTGGTCACCTAGGTAATGGAAGCTATCTCCTATTTCTGAGTATATCCCTGGGTATTTGACAAAATCAATTTTCTGTACATTTCTAGTGTTCATTGTACCTGCACATCTGCTACACATAAACACTATTTTCTCTATTAGCCTTCCTATGATACTGCTGCACCTTTTATATGTCCATATTTTGCACTGGGTATACCTTATGGAGTTTCTACCTACACCTTTTCTACACATCAAGGAGGGCCATCTCCCTGAAAGGGTTTCTAATTTGTTTTCATACCTACTAGGACTTTGGTCTTTGATAAATTAACTCTAAGGCTCTTTGATTCCAGACCTTGCTTCCACACCTGAAATTTCTTCTAGTTCTGGTGGTGACTCAGCAATAAGAACAAGGTCATTAGCATAGAGGATTTCCCAAGGGCAGCCCTTAAATTCCTTTGTTATGGCCTGGAGGACTATGACAAACAAGAGGAGGCTGAGAATCAATCCTTGATGAACTCCTACCTCTACACTGAATTCATTACTATACTTGTTGCTGCCTTTTCACCTTATCTTACTAAATAGGCCTATAATATCTTTTCACCCTCTGGAGGGTGGATGGGTGGGAAGGGCTGTCTAGCATATCTGATTTATACTGTGATTATCAACCAATTTAATGTCAAGATGCACATGCACGTTCTATAGGCATGGTGGTTTGTGTCAGCAAAACACAGGCATGCACATACATGTGGATTTGTAAATGATCCTACATAGTGTGTAATATTGAGAAGTTTTTTTCACTTTTGAAGCTGGTGGCAGTGGTGGTGTGGTCATCGCATCTTAAGTAATGGTTTCTATTTATTTATTGGTGTATGTTCATGCGTCTAACATAAAAAGCTGCATCATATGGGTGTGTCAGTATGATTTTTATGTCTTATTTATCCTAAGCATGCCAATAGAGTACTTATCACTATATTCTCTTCAGTGAATTTCCATTCTTTCAGCTAGGCTCCTCGCAATTTTCCCTACAAGTTCTTATATTTACCCTCAATGCATTTTAACCAATAAACTATATTCCTTGTTCTACGGTTGATCTTTGGATTTGCATTACACAAAATACAATTCCTATTAGAGCACAAGGTCTTTCAAATAGGTATGTATGTTCTATTTATCAAATGGATTCCCCTGGTTTCTCTACTACTTAATTATAAGTTTAACATCTCTCAAAGCTATACTAAAACTATGGGCTAATTCTCCTTTGAAAGTTGTCACTACAATACCAAGAGTTTACCTTATCTACTTCCTTACTAATCCTTTCTAGCCTATTTCATAGTTTTGTTCAATCACTTACCTCCTCCTCCACCATCCCACTCTATATAAACTTGCTCTCTCGGATTCCTACTACATTTCAATCACCTCGCCCAAAATATACAAATCCAACCAGATGTTGTTCAGATAAGGAATCTTTTTTTTTTTTTTTTTTTATAGTTTCAGCTTAGAGCTGCGGCCATGCTGATGCACCGCCGTTTTGCTACACTGTTATTACTGAGAGCCTCCTCCAATATGTGGCACTTGGTGAAGACTGGAGTTTGATGTAGCTACCCTCATTTGCACCTCTTGCCGTGAGGTAGGTTCATCTGGGATTCTCGGCAGGAAGAGATCCAGCTTTAATTTAAAAACCCCTACATCTACTTTGTGCAGGTTCCTCAGGCTCTTTGGGAGAATATTAAAAAGCTGTGGGCCCCTGAAACCCAAACTGTTGCAGTAACTGGTCCTGAAGCGCGATGGCATTGCTGGGATCTTTGGCACTATGCAGTGTCGTCCCGTTCTGGCATTGGTGTAACTTTCAATGCCAAAATTTGGCACAATTCCTTCCAGGATCTTCCAGATGTATATTACTGCATACCTCTCCCGCCTTCTCACCAGGGTGTAGAGTCTCAGTTGTTTCAGCCTTTCCCAGTAGCTGAGCAGTTGCAAAGAGACAATGTTCTTTGTGAATCTTCTCTGGATTGCTTCAAGGTCTGCTGTTAATTTCACACTGGTGGGTGACCATAGCTGTGAGCAGTAATCCAGGTGGCTGAGGACAAATGTCCTCCAGAGGACCATCATGGTTTCTTCTTGTTTTTTGTTTTTTTCCCAAACTCAGTACATCTATCACCTCTATTTCAGCGCAGATCATAATCCCCTCTTAGTTTTGTAAACATAGTTTTCGTTTTCTGTCTGAAAAGCAAACTTATGTTCACACAAATACCTTATCGTCACTCATTCATTCATCTATTTACTTTTGTCACATCATCAATTAGTCATTTCTCTAATTTTGTCACAGATTGGGTAACTGAATATTCTAAGATTTTTAAATTCTATCTACTATTAATTTGCCGTTTCATTAAAATTATGTTTCACAAAAGCCCCAAAAGAATTATCTCTCTCCCCCTCGTGTTCTATCCTAACACTGGCATTGTTTCTCTCTCTCTCTCTCTCTCTCTGTTTCGATAACCGCTTGCTTCTCCAATCACTTACCTCCTCCTCCTCCACCATCCCACTCTATATAAACTTGCTCTCTCGGATTCCTACAACATTTCAATAACCCCGCCAAAAGAATACAAATCCAGCCAGATGTTGTTGTTCAAATAAGGAATCTTTTTTTTTTTTTTTTTTTTTTGTTCAACTCAGTACATCTATCACCTCTATTTCAACGCAGATCATAATCCCCTCTTAGTTCTGTAAACATAGTTTTCATTTTCCATCTTAAAAACAAACTGAAGTTCACATGAATACCCTATCATCACTCACTTATTCATCTATTTACCTTTGTCACATCATCCATTACTCATTTCTCTAATTTTGTCACAAATTGGCTGACCGAATATGCTAAGATTTTAAAATTCTATCTACTATTAATATGCTATTTCTAACACCGGTATTGCTGTTTTGCAGTGCGCCCACGCTCCCACCCCCACCACCAGTTCCAGAAGTCCCTATCCTCTGACATCCTTCGGTTGTCTCCCATGAGCACTTCTAAAGGCTTAATGCCATCCCCACCCCTACTTAGGGCCTATCTCCTAAGTAAGGTTCTGATCATATAGCGCATAAAAATGATGGTGTAGTGTATGCAGGTTGAAGGCTGTTGTTCGTTTATGAATTCTGCCAAATGCGAGCTGCCTTTTCAGGTACATGACACTGCTGTCCCTCATCCCAGGGTCACACAGGTCCGCACCTCCCACACCCTCATGGTTGGCACACTCAACGTGGGCACACTGAAAGGTAGGTCTGGTGAGATTGTTGAGATGCTTGAACGGAGATGTGTAGATTTGAGCTGCATCCAAGAAGTAGTGGAGAGGAGGGTTCTGCTAGGTTTCTCACAGGCAAAGAACATAAATATTTATTCTGAATGATATTTATTGTTCCCATATTGTAGATGATGTTTTAATATCTGGAGTTTAATGTGCTTGTCCAGTTATTCAATATCTTGCCAAGGTAACTAATTAAAGCTTGATAGATATGTGGCAAATTGTACTACACTATAATAGTATACTTATAGGTTGATGGATTAGTTGAAGTAGACATGTAAACTACCTCTTAATATCTATTTACTGCTAGATGTACTTCGTAGAGTCAGTGGTGAAATGTATTCATCTACGATTAGTGTACTCTGTACAGTAAATGTTTATTTACTTTAGGGACTGTGTTAATGAATTTTACCTGAGTGCAGAATCCAACTCATCACAGTGTCAGTGCACCGCAGTGCAGAACCTAAGTCAAGATGAAGACGAAGCATATTTTGGTTCTTATGGACATTTTAGTATTCACAGAGAAATGTTACAGGTGAGTTGTTTCTATGTCAAGCTTGTGCTGTCTGTATATGTATTAGGTTGTGCTAAATTTCTGGTATTTGTAACGGGGGGGGGGGGGGGGGGGCATGTTTGCATATCTTCTATCTTTTACTTGTTTCAGTCATTTTTGATTATGGCCATGCTGGGTCACTGCCTAGAAATGTTTTAGTCAAACAAATGAACCCCAGGACTTATTTTTTAGAGCCTGGTACTTATTCTTTCCATCTCTTTTGCCATGCATATATGATGTGTGTGAGTGTATGGTTATGTAAATGATGATATATACATATATATATATTTATACATGTGAGTGTGTGTATATATATATGTATATTAGAAAAAATAATAATCAGGTTGCTCAGATGTCTGGATGGTTGTGTATTTGCAGATATTTGTTCATGTGTCGCATGTTTTGTGAATTAGCACTTTCACCTAGTCTTGTAGGGTTTTCAAAAAATTTGAAAACCCTACAACACTAGGTGAAAGCGCTAATTTACAAAACATGTGACATACGAATAAAAATCTGTAAATATACAACCATTCAGACATCTGAGTACCTGATTATTATTTTTTCTAATATATAATTCCTGTACATCACCTCTAAACCTTCCAATATATATATGTATATATACACACATACACATGTATATATATGTGTCTGTGCATATGCATTTGTATATCTATACATGTGTGTGTGTGTGTGTGTGTGTGTGTGCATATATATGTATGGCTTTCGTTGACATGGAGAAAGCCTTTGACAGGGTCCCCTGCTCCCTTATCTGGTGGTCAATGAGAAAACTAGGGATAGATGAGTGCTTAGTGAGAGCTGTGCAAGCCATGTACAGGGACGCTGTCAGTAAGGTGAGGGTTGGCAACGAGTACAGTGAAGAATTCCGAGTAGTTGTAGGGGTCCACCAAGGTTCAGTCCTCAGCCCCCTCCTATTTATCATAGTCCTCCAGGCGATAACAGGAATTCAAGACAGGATGCTCCTGGGAGCTCCTCTATGCTGATGACCTTGCTCTAATTGCTGAGTCACTATCAGAACTAGAGGAGAAGTTTCAGGTGTGGAAGCAAGGATTAGAATCAAAGGCCCTTAGTGTCAACCTAGCTAAAACCAAAGTCCTAATAAGTAGGAAGGTAGACAAAACACAAACCCCTTCAGGTAGATGGCCCTGCTCGATCTGTAGAAAAGGTGTAGGTAGAAACTCTATAAGATGTACCCAGTGCAAGCTATGGACACAGAAGAGGTGCAGCAATATGAAAGGAAGGTTAACTATGAAGTTAGTTTTTGTATGTGGCAGATGTTCAGGAGCAATAAACACTGAAAATGTGCAGAAAACAACTTTGGCCACATTCCAGGGAGAAAAGCTAGACGTAGTTGATAGCTTCCGCTATCTGGGTGACCAAGTTAGTAGTGGGGGAGGGTGCGCTGAAAGTGTAGCTGTTAGAATAAGGATAGCCTGGGCAAATTTCAGAGAGCTCTTACCTCTGCTGACGACAAAGGGCCTCTCACTCAGAGTAAAAGGCAGACTGTATGACGCATGTGTACGAACAGCCATGCTACATGGCAGTGAAACATAGGCCGTGACTGCTGAGGACATGCGTAAGCTCGCAAGGAATGAAGCCAGTATGCTCCGATGGATGAGTAATGTCAGTGTGCATACCCGACAGAGTGTAAGTATCTTGAGAGAAAAGTTGAACCTAAGAAGCATCAGTTGTGGTGTGCAAGAGTGACGATTGCGCTGGTATGGTCATGTGGCGAGAATGGATGAGAATAGCTGTGTGAAAAAGTGCCACACCCTAGCGGTTGCGGGAACCTGTGGAAGATGCAGGCCCAAGAAAACCTGGGATGAGGTGATGAAGCACGCCCTCTGAACATTAGGCCTCACCGAGGCAATGACTTGTGACCGAGACCTTTGGAAATATGCTGTGCGTGAGAAGACCTGGCAAGCTAAGTGAGACCAAAATCCAAGGCCTCTGCCAGGGATGTAGCCAGCCCACTTATGCGTAACATTCCTTCATTGGACTCTAAACTCCGCTTGCAAAGACCTGTTGAGGCAAGTGAAATTGAAATCGAACTAAATTTGACAACTGGCACCCATGCCAACGTCTCTTTCATTGAACACTGAACTCGGCTTGCGAAGACCTGTTGGGGCAAGCGAAAGCGAAATCGTGATGGCACCAATACCAGTAAATCACTAAGAGCACCGTCCGAGCACGATTGTTGCCAGAGCAGATGCCTGGCTTCCGTGCCGGTGGCATGTAAATAGCACCATTTGAGCATGATCGTTATCAACGACACACTACTGTGTCGATAAGCTAGCTGGAGGAGATGTCCTCCTGGGGCTAAAGCAACAGTAACATCCACCCCTAGGGGTCAGCCACACTTAAGTGGCAATACACTTTACTTTATTGTGCAGTTACTTTTAATACTTCATTTAGAGAATTAACATTGCTTGTTTTCACTTTTTCGATATCAGTGAAGAATTTCACTGGAAAAATATACATAAGGTTGCCAAGAATTTATACCTCTCATCAAAGGTCGGTAGCTATCGGACGCTGACGAAGGGAAATAACCCTGAAACCCGGGTCCGTTTGTGCTACGATCAAAATGAGAGGGGTAACTTCCCTTGGCAAAACAAGAAGAAAAGAGTAACGAACTAAACTAGTCATAGTTAATCATATACATGTTTCTGGCTTAGAAGGAAAAACTCTTCATTACCTCATCAGTATGATATTCCAGTTGCAAATTCGGGCTTGGTAAAAATTATTAATTATTAATTTATTAATAAATTGATAATCCTTTACCCTTTTAATTGTAATAATTATATATATATGTATATATACATATATATATGTATATATATACATATATACATATATATATATATATGTATATATATACATATATACATATATACATATATATATATATATGTATATATATACATATATACATATATATATATATCTATATATATATATATATATATACATATATACATATATATATATATATATATATATATATATATATACACACACACACACACACACACACACACACACATATATATATATATATATATATATATATATATATATACACACATACACACACACACACACATATATATATATATATATATATATATATATATAAAATTTGAAGAAAAGCAACAAAAATTCAATAGGTTATAGCAGTACGTACGTTTCGTACAAACTTCATTTATTTATGTAGTGAGAAGACCACATAAAATGTGCAATGAAAATGTACTCCTCAGCTGCATAATGGAATTTCATTTTAGAAAGTCATTTTGTAGATGTGTGCAAAAACAAGAGTAGGAGAAGAAGAAAATACCATCTTGACTGGGCTGTTAATCAACAGTCTAGTGAATCAAACATGAATTTAATTTCTATATATTCTAGTTGGAGGGGTAAGATACCAGTAATTTCAATTTAGAGGAAGGTAGATTAAGTAGTAATGGACAGCAGGTTAGGGGTGAATCAAGCTAGAGGAAAAAAAAAGAGAGAGAGAGATAAGAAAAAGGAAAAATATATATATATATATATACATATATATATATATATATATATAAATAAAAATGAAAATGGAAGGACAATACCCTAAGTAGTGGCTAGAGGGAATGTAGGTCAAGATATTGGAGAATTATTAAGAATATATCTATTCGTCTGTATATTTAGAATAATACAACAAAACACTAAAGTACTAAATTTAAAACCATATAGAACATTAATAGTTAAATTAGAACAAGACAAACATTTATAGTTAAAATAAGATATACATTAATGTGGGGTAGTAGAAGAGAGATATTATTTATAAGTAAAACCATAATATCAATGGCCAAAAATAAAACAAAGAGAAAAGGTGGGGGGAGAAGGAAATAAAGGGGAGGAATAAAGTTAGAAAATCAAGACTAAACTAAGAGAATTAAAGCTAAGGTTTCAGAATTGATAATATGGTAGAAAAGACTTAGAAATAGCTAGAGAAATGTAGGAATATTATCAGTGTGTTGGGAAAGGTTAAAATGTATTCCAAAATTTATACTTTAAAGTTATAACTCAAATAAAGTAGTTAATAGTCTGGGAAACGAAAGGGATTAAAATAATATATTATTAGCAAGATTTACTTTTTAAAATATTTAAAGGTGCGAGAGTAACAACGTACACATAGAACACTAAGGTCAGATCTATTGTTATTTAGATTAGGATTATCCTAAAGTTTAAAAATTTCATAAATTTCCATAGAGCATAGTCCACAGCCGTATCTACTATTTCTATAGGGTTGTGCTCTCCTGACGATTTCCCATTTAAGGTTAAAATCGATACCATTTTCCTTCAATTCCCAAATTTTATTAGATAATGATGTGCTATTGGCTTTATGTTTAAGTCTAAACAAGGAAAAATGATATAGCTATTTGACAGACAACATCCATCATACATGCATTTATGAGATGGCATTACTAATGATATTGCAGGATCAGAACTTGGAAAACTTTGTCTCATCCCTTTCAGTTTTGCATGTAACCCAAAATATAGGCATGAGTGGACACAAGATCTTATGGCTTATGTCCCTAATTATGGATGTTTTGTTCTTTTCTTCATTTTCATTTGCAATCCTAAATGTGATGAAATCCAAGCAGAGCGTTTTTCCAGGACAGCTCTTCAATAGACATAATCTAATTGTAAAACTGTGATTTAGGGGATCTAGTATCAGGCTAAAATACAGCTGAAATCATCTGGCAGAAGATTATAAATACCACATTCAGTTGCAATGTCCTGGCAAGAATATAAAATATACGGATGAAATCTACAATATTGCATTAACTGCAATCTAAGATAAATGTGTTTCTATGAAAGGAAATGAATTGCATGAGTATGGTTATGAAGATTATTGCATGAGTATCAGAGCTTCAATGTTCTAAGAAACTTCTTACAACATTGAAGACCTATAAAAATATGTTCTAAAACAAATCCTAATTGTTGCATGAAAAAAAGTATTTTACAATGCTTTTCCTCAAAAGGGGAGGAAATTTTGTTCTTATGTGGCAAGAACTGGTAAAACATTTGCCACTAAGCTGTTATCTGCCAAACTTTGACAAAAGAAACAATAGCTTTAGTTGTTGCTACTTCTGGGAGAACTTTCAGATAGTTCTTAAATTTAGTTAACAATGATATACCAATTTGTAATATTAGTAAAACTTCTCAGATGGGACAGGTACTAAGGAGGTGTCATCTCATTGTTTGGGATGAGTGCACAATTGCAAACAAAATGTCTTTGGAAGCTTTGAATCAAAGTTTGCAGGATTTAAGAAATTCTGAAGAGACTTTTGTCTGTAATACTAAAGGGTACTTAGTGGATAAATTAAGAATTTGCTTGAAATTGTATTTGTGGAGACATATAACAAGAAGGAACCTGGGTAATGGGTCGTATGCAATGTTTCAAGTAGCACAGGTGCTTCTAAAGCAGAAGAACATCCCTGGAAGACCTGCCATGAGCATCACCCACTAATATGTGGAGAAAATTCCTCAACTTGTGCATGAGGATCATCAGAGGACAATCAACAACATTGCTAATGTTGTTAATCTATCAAATGAGTCCATGCAGGTAATCCTAACATCTGGATTCTTGAAGACAACAATGCACCCTGTCACCAAGCTCTTTTCGCTTGTGAGTTTCTTGCCAAAAGTCACAGAAGGTTCTCAACTCACTTACGGAAAAAACTTCCAGGCTGGATTCCAAAAGTGGCAGGAACACTGGGACTAGTGTATTGCTACACAAGGTGACTATTTCGAAGAAGATGATGTTAAAACTTAGGTAAATAAGTTATTTTTTATTAAATGTAATTAGTCCAGGGACTCATTGATACCACCTCATATATCTTCAATCATCATCAAACAATATTTAATGTCTATTTTCCATGCTGAAATGGCTTGGACAGCTTGACAGAAACTGGCAAAGCTAAGGGCTGCCCCCATGTTTCATAGTCTATCTTGGTTTGGTTGCTATGGCTGAATGCCCTTCCTAATACCAACCACTCCACAGAGTGTGCTGGGTGTTATTCGTGCAGTACCTTGGTTTTAGAATCTCAATTCTGTTGTGGTGCGCAGGTCTTCTCAAGTATAGCAATGCACAACATAACTCAGCCCTCTGTCATCTCAATTGTAAAGCTCTGTTTCGAGAATGGCCTTCAATACTTCATCCCATGTCTTTCTGGGTCTCCCTCTCCCACAACTTCCCTCCCACTTTAAGTGATCAGCACTTCTTTATGCAATGTTCCTCATCCATCCACATCACATGACTAAACCATTGCAGTCTCCTCTCTTGCACACTACATCTAATTCCTCTTATGCTTAATTCCTCTCTCAATGCACCAATGCTCTATTGCACATGGACACTGACATTGCACATCCAAGGGAGCATACCAGTTTTGTTTCACTCCAGCCTTCATATCTCTGCATTCAGTGCCCAAGTATCACTACCTTGTAGCATCATAGTTTGTATACATACATTGTATAAACTAAACTTACCTTCACTCAGAGAGACCTTTGGTTGCCAACAGAGGGAGCAGCTCCCTAAATCTTTTCCACTCTATTATTGTAGCGATTACACTTTCTGTACAACCTCCATCATTGCTAATTAAGTCGTCTAGGTAGCAAAAATTATCTACACTTTCCAGAGAGCCACAGAGATATTTAAGGAAATCAGTTTCCCATGTATCTGTGGTCTTTATGGCACCCATACAAATACTATCTTCCACATACAAACACTACATTCTCTGTGAACCTTCATACTATTCCACTGCACCTTTTATGTGTTCATAGCTGGAACTGGGCACACTGAATGAAATTCCTCCTAACACTTTCCCCACATATTGAACAGGGCCTTTTACCAGAAGTGTGAAGGGTCTTGTTCTATATTTTGCATACTAAGACCTTAGTCTTTAAGTTTACTTTAAGACCCTTTGATTCCAGGTTCTGTTTCCACAATTGGAATTTCTTTCCTAACTTTGTTACAGTTTCTGCTAAGAGGGTACGATCATCAGCATATAATAGTTCCCATGGGCTTCCTGTCTTAGATTCATCTGTTGTGGCCTGGAGGATGATGACAAATAGGAGGGGCTGAGGACTGATGTGTGTGTGTGAAATATATATGTTTATATACAATGTATATGTGTTTGTGTGTGTGTATGTGTGTGTTTATATATATATATATATATATATATATCCTTATTAAAAGCAAAGTTTGTTTGTACATTGACTGCTGGAAACATTAAATAAAATTGATAATATTTCAGGTTTTTTGTCATTTAAGTTAATTTGACCATTCCACATATAACTGTGCACTTATTTTCCGTAAACAGATTGGAACGGGAAGTGACTTGGTTGTGTACTGGATCCTATTTCTAGCAACCCATGTACTGTTTATTTCACTGTAAAGCATTTTACAGAGTGAAAAAATACTCCACCTATCACTCAATCTACCTCCAACATTCTCTAACTTTATACAAGGTAAAAAAGCTGGACAAGTGGGTACCACATGAAGTGAACAAGCATCAAATGACATGTCTTGAAATTTGCCCTTCTTTACTGTCACAGCATAAGAATGAAATATTTATGCATTGTATTGTTATATGTAATGAAAAATGGATTCTTTTCAACAATAGAATCATTCTGCACAGTGGTCAGATAGAGATGAAGTACCAAAACACAATCCAAAAAAGAATATTTACCAAAAAAAGCTAATGGTGTCTGTTTGGTGGTCCAATGCTTGTGTCATCCACTACAGTTTCATGAGACTTGGTAAGTCAATTATAGCAGATGTATTTATCAACCAGTTGGGTGAAATGATGAGTGAACTTGCAATTAAACAACTGAGATTGGTTAACAGAGACAGGCCAATTCTCTTGCAAGACAATGCTTAGCCACATGCTGTACAAAGAATGCTACTCAAGTTACAGGAACTGAACTTGGAAATACTCTGTCATCCGCCATATTCACCAGATCTTGCACCAACTATCACGTTTCCCAGGCTTTAGACAACTTTTTGAAAGGAGAGAAATTCAAATCTGAAGAAGATGCAAAAACAGCCTTTCGTGTTTTCATCACCTCTTGCTTTCCACAATTCTTTGTTGCCAGCATAAATAAGGTACCAATAAAATGGCAGAATTGTGTTGATAATTTAGGTGCATACCTTGATTAACTGCATTGCTTTTTCTACAGCCACATTGTATTATTATTTGTTCCTTTCTTATGGGCAGAATTGGCACACAAGTATGAAGCAAACAACTCTTTATAAACATTTTTCAGTCAGTTTGCGATGAACAATGCTGAAATTGTTGACACCAAAAATATATACATCGGCAGCTTAGATTAGAATGAAATCCTAGCATTGCCCCCAAAATAACCTAAGAATTATGCAACTGAGCCTCGTTCTGGTGTTCATTTTGTAGTAAAATAGGTTTGCTGTGCCAAATCTTACTTTATGCTGGTAGCCAAAAGGTTGCTTAATGTTTTGATATGTAGTACAGCAATATGGGCAACTCATTTTCATGGCCACAAATTGGGTAATGTAAGTTGATAACTGAATCACACAGATATACATTAGCTTCCTCAATGAAAAGGTTATGTACAAAAGTATTATAGTTTTGTGCAAGCATATTTGGTATCAGTTTATATCAATGTTGAGGCCAACATAATAAAGGGACTTTTTAGGTTGTATGTATATGTACATATATAAGAATATGAGTAAAGAATGTTAGTGATGTGGGCAGTTTGGCATAAATGTATAGAGATGTTGTGCTTCTTGAAAATAAATGGGTTATGCTGGTATGCAGAGGTTAGGCTGATAAAGTGTGAAAGCATAAGAAATAAAGTATATTAATAATTTGCATGAGAAAAGGACTTTGTTTTGCTTTTGAATGCAAACATGCAAAAGTAAGCAATCGAAACTTACGAATGTAAAGAAATGGAGGATGTAGAGGTATCCGTATTGCAGAAGGTAAGGTATATGGAAAGAAAGCTGGTTCATTGTGAAAAGCACCATCTCTCTAGTGTTTGGGCAGACAGCACACTTCGGCATATGTTCAGTGAAGCCAACAGTACTTCTGGGTAAACTATGTTTTGCATAAGTCCATTGTTGGTTGTATAAATATACAAGTCATCTGCACTGCTAATTTGAGAGCATGTGCTATATAGTTGTCTATGCAAAAAGCAGGGTATTTGTAAATTGAGATCCACAATTTTTTAAGTTTGGCTCTGGGCTTTGTTGATTGTCATAGCAAAGCACAATTGCACTGGTAACTGGTGGTGCTTGAATTGAAATGACACAATAAGGGACATGCCTAGAATGTACATGATCTCTCCTCCATGGCAGCCAGCAATAATGACTTGTCATTCTAGTTACAATCAATCTTGTACCATTGCATAGTCATGGTGGGTCCAAATTCCTCGCGCATAATAGGTGCACCTTTCTTTAGGAACAACTTATGTGATGGAAGTCCTGTGAGTTGTAGACAGTTGAAAATTTCAACCAGATACTCAATAGTGGCATGTTCATTGATGGTAGTATCAATGAAGACAGACATTGAAGCATCTCCAGATAGAATGTGGAGTTCATGGTTTACTTTATCAACACTTTCATTCTGAGGTGCTAAAATAGCTCTCTCTGCAAACCATGCTGTGTTTTTTAAGTTGTCTTACAATGTGGGTAATACCTTTTCTTTAAGCTTGGCCTATGTTGACACCATATGCCCACATTGCAGTACATGCTGCTGCAGGGCGTTATTCAACGGTAAGGCCCTGCTTCCAATTTGTAGAAGTTGATGAGAGAATTCCTCAGCTAAGGTGTCATCGTAGAGATGTGCTTGCATATTCTTAATGAAAGCTGACTAACAACCTTTCACATTGGTGAAGACTTTAGACATGCATAGATCTTGTTAGCTTGTGTAGCTCATGGTATGACTGGTAATATTTGATGGAAACCTTCTGCAAGGACAACAGTTAATTCCCCCCATCTCCATAACAGCAGTATTGTTTCTATCCCTTAGTAACCCATCTCGGGCTTCTAGTGCACCACGGTGTGCCATAGTGCATTCGTCCCCGGCAGTAAGTGAAGTTTGGAGCAGAATTTCCCCCATCAGTGATTGCTTTAACCCATTCGTTACTAACCCGGCCGTAGCCGGCTGAAAAATTTTTTGGTTCATAAGTCCAACCCGGCTGTAGCCGGCCAAGAGTACCCATTGTTATTTAAATGTATATTTGAACCCAAATCTCGTTAGTACATTCGTTAAAACACCTGATTTCATTTTGCAAACAGTTGAGTTATTGTATCTGACGTTGTTTGGCGTGATATTTGAACTCAGTGAATTTTGGAAGATTTTTTTCCACATTTTTTGCGGCGTTAATTTTTTTCAACTTTGAAGATGGAGAGGAGTTTCATGCTATCAAGCAGTGATTCCGAATTTGAAGGTTTTTCAACAGAAGATATGGAGATATCAAAGAAAAGAATGAATGATCTACAAAAGCATGTGGTGAACGATAATGAATCAGATATTTCTGTATCCGAAACTGAAAGCAGCGATTCTGAAAGCGGCGACGGCGACAGCGAGGATGATTTTACACCAGAATGGAGTAAAGATTTTAAAAATATGTTTATTAACAATTCTTCTGAGGAGACAGGGTCTACCCATAGTCTTTCTCAGGAAGCGAAACCTTTAGACTACTTTTTCTTATTTTTTCCAGCATGCTTGTTTGAAATGATTACCGCAGAAACAAACCGTTACGCAGAATGTAAACAAGCCGGAAAAAAAAGATAGCTTGCGGTTTCCTGCAACTGTAGATGAAATACGGGCATTTTTTGCCATAAATATTATTATGGGTATTAGACAGTTACCCAGAATAATAAATTACTGGAGCGATCAGGAACCTTTTGGCGATGAATATATTTCCAGTATTATGAACGAGTACGATTCGTGAAGCTGAACCAATATTTACATGTGAGAGACACTAGCAGTACCCCAGTACGTGGAGAACTTTGAGACAAAAATTATGCAATAGAATTGATTAAGAACCCTTTCTTTAATTACGTTATAAATATCACATTAATATGTTGATAAATAAAAAAGTTACAGGTGTTTAATGAGACTAGTCTAAATTCATGATTATTTTAGAATTTAATTGAAACTCATGAGGGGTGTATTTTGGTCAGAAATATAGTAACGAAAGGGTTAAAATATTGCACATTTAGGCATCTGTTGAAGTCAAATTGAAAGGCAATTTGAATGTTGAGTGAGCTGCTCATCCACTGATTAGCAAAGTTTCCACTATCTCTGATGCGACTGCAATTGCAATGTTTCCTATCTACTTTATTTTTGCCAGAAAAATAGAAATGTTTTCACGGTGCCTCCTGGTGCATCAATGAAGATGTCCTTCTCCTTGCAAGGTAGACACTACTATTTCATTGTAAACAGACCTTTGCTCAGCTTGCAGTAATGGTTCACTTTCATCAAGTTACCTTTTCAGGGCATCCATGATTTATGCTCTTTCTCAAATGACTTCTCTTGAAAGACTGCTGAAGGTATTGGAATGCCTTAGTCAAATAAGCTTTTGCCAGCAATGGAATTAAGCGTGTTTTCTAGATGCTGTAATGCTACAGTGTATTTAGCGTCCTAGTAGGAAACACTTGGCCCATGCAACCGTTGAGCTTCATGAAGGATGTCATTAGATGGGTTGTGTTTGTGGTTTTCCCAAGGTCGTAGTGGATTCGATAAATGCCATGGTACAACTTGATGGTGAAGAATCTTCTTAGTTGGTAAGCTGTGCATGTGGTTGTTGTGTCAGAAAGAGCTAAACTCCAGTGACCGCCATCTTTGAGAAAACCTTGCAGTTGGCAGGCTTGTCAAAATGTTTTGCAAATCATGGAGCTTACTATTTTAAGTTCTCAGAATGACATTGATCCAGGAACTTTGTGGAGGAGCATCTGGAGACAATAGCATTCGAAGTTTTGGGGATGAACTGTAGAAACTCAACCCAGAGCATTACTTTTTTTTTTTATGTGTGGATGCCCTGTCAGGGTTTCACCAAGGTTTCTCCTCTTCCACTTCTTAACATGGTTTTTCCAGGTGTAATACTTTGGTACATCTTAGAAGAGGATGGTCACAGTAAATGCGTCACATCTACACAGCTCAAAGAATGCTGTGAGAGTCATTGCCTGTAGCACATATATTTGTCCTCTAACTGTTTCGGGATTTATTGGATCAAAAGAAACTCTTTAGCCATTTTGTAAATGAACAGAGAGGTGGACAACTGTGAGATATCTGTCATGGATGGGGAAATGAAGGAGTCTCCAAGCGGCTTCATTACCGTTTGCATACAGCCCATTAGATATTGGTGTACCTCATTGGCTCTATCAACACCTGAAAGGCCAAAGACAGCCATGTTGGACCCTTTGTTTATATATTTGCATACATACCTGGAGTGAACAGAGTTGCAAAATTCCACGTTAATGTGTGCATTGGTAACTCGTAGCAATAGAGGACTATATAGGACGATCTATCTGTTATGTACAATGACTGGCCTTTGCTCTGGCCAAAGAGCGAAATTAAATCCACCGCCTCCTGGTTTGTTTCGTGTGTGTTGGATACCTGTCATGTCCAGTGTGCATTTCAGAAGTGAAGTTTAGTGTACTCTTTTGAGCACTTGCCATTTATCATGCTTGGGGAATTGTTTCTGAGGACCATAGGGACCAAGAACCACATGCAATTTGACGGGGTTGAAAAGTTGTTTGTCTACATTCTGGTTTGGAATCTCCGCACTTCTAACAGTGAATTTGGGTTGAGTGCAACTTTTCCTTCAACTAAATCAATGTGTGCACATGTGGCAGGCCTTTTTTCTGCCATTCGACATTATACATTTGACAGGTAACTTCTCCAAATATCTTATTCTTTGTTAGTAGGTTCATGAATTTCAATAACTTAATGTGGAAAACCCTCACGATTAAGCCGTGTTGTCGATGGGGTTTTTACCCTGGCAAAAGATTTTCAGTAACTTCAGTCCGCTTAGGATTGCTTGCAAATGTAAGGAAAAAGTCTGGAGCAGTGTTTCTCGACCTTTTTTCCCATACGTACCCCTTAAAATAAATTACGTCTCAAGGAACCCCTGCACAAAAAATGTGATATACCATATCTTTCTCATATTTTCTCATTGTAATTCACGGAAGTTTTTCTCCTCTGACCGCTACCAGATGTCTCCTGAGCACTTCCAATGGCTCACTATATGGAACGCTGCCCCCACCCCTACCTAGTGTTTATCTCCTAAGGAATGTAGTGATTATGTAGTGCATAAAATGATGGTGTAGTGTATGTAGGTTGAAGGCTGCTTTATGTCTACAAGGTCTGCCAAATGTGAGTTTTCTTTACAGATGCTGCTGTTCCCCATCTCGCCGACCCACACTTTTCACACCCTTAGAGTTGGCACATTGAAAGGTAGATTTGGTGAGATGCTTAAGGTGGAGAGGAAGTTATGCTTGGTTCCTCACAGGCAAAGAACATAAGTATAAGATTTTCTGGGCAGGGACCACTGATGGGGTTGGGGGCATGGGTATACTTCTTGCAGAGAAAAGGATAAGGTAATCGAGGTAGTCAGAATCTGTGATAGAATACTTAAGCTTAGACTAGTACTGCATCATGGTTTAGCAACTATTATCTCAGCTTATGCCCCTCAGCCAGGCCTACCTGATGAACAGAAAGACTGTTTTTATGACACCTTCTTGCAGACTACCTTGTCAACAAATGACAGGGACCTTCTCTTTGTGGCTGGCAACTTCAATGGCTATGTTGGACAAGATCCAGGAAGCTACCATAGTGTACATGATGGCTACAAATTTGGGTCCCGCATTCTGGAGGTAACTAGGCTGCTGGAGTTCTGTGATGCAAATGATCTTATGATCTGTAATACTAACTTAAGGAAACCTGCTAGTGACCTGTTCACCTCTCAGTGTGGTGGACACACTAGTCAAGTTGACTACATTCTCAACAGGAAAGATGGCTACTTATAAATGTCAGTGCTATATATATATATATATATATATATATATATGCATGCATATTATTATTTGACTGAATGCCACACATCCATTTCCAAGTAAGTTTATCTTAATTTCTTTGATGCGACTCTATACTGTTTTTTTCTCTCTATCGTTTCCTCTCTCATCCCTTCTCTATTTCACTTTTTTCTCCCCTTCACTGTTCGCTATCTGTCTCTTTCTCCTTTACTCTCTCATTGCTCACATGTGACCATCGTCCATTTTTCTTTTCCTCATATGATCATCTTTCTTTTCTTTCGGGGCTGGCCTAAAGAATGGACATATCCTATATCTCTCTCTTCTATCCTTTTTGTTGGCAAAGAAAATATTTCTCCAGCGTTCACTATTTTACCCTCGTTATGGCCTAACGACCCTCTATGTTTGTTTTTGTTCAGTTTCCTTGTATTTCCTGTTTTTGTTAATAACTTTGAGCCTCCATAAATCCCAAATTATGTTATGGTATGTATGGGAGCAGCTGTCTTCAAAAACTCATTGTCGATCAATGCTCGAAGTGAGAAGTAGATAGACAGCCGACAACTGATGAAGGGTTGTTTTTATGTTACTTGTCCTGTTTTCCATTTGTTTCTCTCGTTTTATGTATATATATATACTAGCAGAGATACCCGGCCTGTGACTGTGGCCATGGTGGAGGACCGTCGTTGGTCGAAGAAATCAACCACAAGATTTATTCTTTGTAAGCCTAGTGCTCATTCTGTCAGTGTCTTTTACCAAACCGCTAAGTTACAGGAATGTAAACACAGCAACATCAGCTGTCAAGGAATGGTGGGGGTACAAACACAAGACACAGACACACACATACACAAATATACACATATATACGACAGTCTTCTTTCAGTTTCTGAGTACGAAATCCACTCACAAGATTTTGGTCAGCCTGAGGCTATAGTAAGCATATATATATATAATGGTATTTTTATATAATTTTTATATAGTGGTATTTTTATATAAGCTTAAAGGTTATGCCATTCACTGTGCAATGACTAAACGAAAATAGTGTAATAACGGAGCATATAAGCCCTCGACAGAAAAAAGAAGGCTTTCCCATCTGTGTGGGACGCAAATCCACATCCCTTTGTTAACATGACTGTGTGTGTTACCTTCACACACGGATAGGAAAGCCTTGTTCTTCCTGTCGAGTGCTTATATGCCTCGTTATTAGACTATTTTCCTTAGTCATTGCACGGTGAACGCCATAAACTTTAAGCTTATATTAAAAAAATACCATTTTTTTAATATAAGCTTAAAGTTTATGGCGTTCACCGTGCAATGACTAAGGAAAATAGTCTAATAACGAGGCATATAAGCACTAAGGAAAATATATATATATATATAGATAGATATACAGGTGAGAAAGTTGGTATGTGAAAGCACGTGGTTGGATGTATAAAAGATAAACAAGAGTGAAAAAACTACAGAAGGCTTGTGTTACATGGTTAAAGTATATATTTAAATTGTTATGTCAGAAAAAAAAATTGTTATAAAATTTAGGGTATATAAACATTGTATTTGGAGAAATAACCGGTTTTGTGTTGTCTTTTCAAATTTCTCTACTTGTATCGTAACGTGTCTTCACTCCAGTGTGTATAATAGAGTTCTAGATAGGGGGAGGTAATCAGGGATTTTTTCCGGTATAAGGGAGATAATCGAAATGTAGGAGGTGATAGATTTTGATTAATTTATCATGGTTTGGTTTAGAGGCAATAGAATGTTAGGTTTTGTTCTATATTTTTTTCTCTCAGTGAGGTGAATTTCCTTATTTAAAAGTGTTAGCAATGGTTAAGTTTGGGTTTATATTTTTGAATGAAGAAGGTTTCCTTATTTAATCTAATTTGTGTTGGTGTTCCAATGGCACATTGATAGAATGGAAAGATTATAAATTGTGGTAGCATTTGTTTTGCGCATTTCTCAAGTTAGTAGTCGGGGTGGGTACGCTGAAAGTGTAACTGCTAGAATAAGAATAGCCTGGGCAAAGTTCAGAGAGCTCTTACTTCTGCTGGCGACAAAGGGACTCTCACTCAGAGTAAAAGGCAGACTGTATGACGCATGTGTACGAACATCCATGCTACATGGCAGTGAAACATGGGCTGTGACTGCTGAGGACATGTGTAAGCTCGCAAGAAATGAAGCCAGTATACTCCGCTGGATGTGTAATGTCAGTGTGCATACCCGACAGAGTGTAAGTATCTTGAGAGAAAAGCTGAACATAAGAAGCATCAGTTGTGGTGTGCAAGAGTGACGATTGCGCTGGTATGGACATGTGGTGAGAATGGACGAGGACAGCTGCGTGAAAAAGTGCCACACCCTAACAGTTGAGGGAACCCGTGGAAGATGTAGGCCCAGGAAGACCTGGGTTGAGGTGGTGAGGCAAGACCTTTGAACATTGGGCCTCACCGAGGTGATGACTACTGACCGAGACCTTTGGAAGTGTGCTGTGTGTGAGAAGACCTGGCAAGCCAAGTGAGACCTAAATCCAAGGCCTCTGCCAGGGGTGTAGCCAGCCCACTTATGCGTACCTTTCCTACATTGGACACTAAACTCCGCTTGCGAAGGCTTGTTGAGGAAAGTGAAATCGAACTAAATTCGACAACTGGCACCCGTGCCAACGTTGTCTCCTTCATTGGACACGAAATTCAGCTTGCGAAGATATATTGGGGCAAGCAAAAGTGAAATCGGGACAGCACCTGTGCCCGGCTTCGCCTTCCTGACACTTGTGCCCGTGACATGTGTAAGGATTTTCGAGCGAGATCGTTGCCAGTGCCCCTGGACTGGCTCTTGTGCGGATGGCACATAAAATACACCATTTTGAGCGTGGCCGTTGCCAGTACCGCCTGACTGGCCTTCATGCGGGTGACACGTAAAAGCACCCACTACACTCTCTGAGTGGTTGGCGTTAGGTAGGGCATCCAGCTGTAGAAACTCTGCCAAATCAGATTGGAGCCTGGTGTTGCCATCCGGTTTCACCAGTCCTCAGTCAAATCGTCCAACCCATGCTAGCATGGAAAGCGGACATTAAACGATGATGATGATGATGATATATGTATATATGGTTATATATATATATTATTTATTTATTTATTTATTTATGGGTTTCAGCCAAGTGGCTGTGGTCATGCTGGAGCACCACCGTGACTCTCCATCTTTATGCTGTGCTTTCTTCACGTTCCTTGCATGGCTCTTCTCCTCCACCTGCTATAGTCCAATCAAGAGTTTTGATGGCACATCTGGTGTATAAGAGAATTTGACATTGCTGCCCTAAGCTGTGTCTCATTTTGAGCCATTGGTTCGTCTGGTATCGTGGAGAGGAAAGCGTCGAGTTTTGTCTTGAAGACCTCTATATCCATATCTTGCAGGTCTCTCAAATGTTTTGGCAGGGCATTAAAGAGCTGAAGTCCTCTTAAACCGAGGCTGTTGCAGTAACTTGTTCTTATGTGACATGCAGTGGACGGCACCTTTGGTACCATGCAGTGGTGACCTGTGCAGGCATTCTTGTAGTACTTGATGCCAAAGTTTGGCACCAGTCCTTCCAGTATTTTCCATATGTATATTATTACATATCTCTCCCGCCTGTGCTCCAGGGAGTAGAGACCTAGTGCCTTCAGTCGCTCCCTGTAGTTCATCTGTTGGACTGTGGTGATCTTTTTTGTATAGTGACGCTGAATTGCCTCGAGTTCTGCTGTCCTGCTGTCCGCTTGACACTGTGTGGTGACCACAACTGAGAGCAATAGTCTAGGCGGCTCAGAATAAATGTCTTCCATAGAGTCAACATGACTTTTTGATCCCTTGTTCGGAATGCCCTCAGTATCCACCCTGCCAGTTGTCTGCACTTTGCTGTCAACTATATATATATATATGTATGGTTATATATGTATATATGGTTATATATATATATATATATATATGGTTATATGTATATATGGTTATATATATTTATTCATCGTTTCCCGTCTGCTTTCCATGCTAGCATGGGTTGGACGATTTGACTGAGGACTGGTGAACCAGATGGCTACACCAGGCTCAAATCTGATTTGACAAAATCTCTAACGCTGGCGTTATGAAGGGCATTCAGCTGTAGCAACACTCCATCCCATGTCTCCTGTTCTGTTTCGTCTATTCTGTCTTTCTATCATTATCCTTATGTGTATACTTATCTGTGCATGCATCTGTGTAAGTGTGGGTCAGAATGTGTGCGACTCTGTTTTGTATGTGTGTGTAGATGGGTTTTGGTTAGTATATTGTTAGTATCAGTGCCCTCTAGTTTGTTTTTCATTCATTTACTTATGTATTGCTCTATTCTTTGTATTTTTTTCCCATTTTTTCCCACTTTGTCTTAAGTATGCCTATGTGTCTCTTCTGTGTATGTGTATTATGTATAATACTGTTTGTATGTCTTTTTTTTTTTTCACTCATTCTGTCTTTAGTCATCATGTTATGTAGTGTTGTGGTGGAGGGTGTTATTGTTCCATCCATGTTTTCTGTTGCGGCTCAGTCCATCTATTTGTGTGTGTATGTGGCCACTGTAATCTGTAAGTACTGTGTCTGTTCTATATGTTGATAATACCTTAACATATATGTTATTAGCTGAGCCTCTATGTTTTAATTAAGCATGTTGGTAGTGCACTGTCAAGCTTTTCTCCTCTTTGAGCTTCCACCATTGTTCACCTATCCATTCCTCTATGCTATGTACTGTCTCCCCAATGTATATTGTTGTCCCTCAGTACACCGTATGCTATAGACTGTATTCCTAATGCTACAGTTAACCTGTGGGTTCATCCTACATACAATATAGTTCTCCATACATAGGGCCCTTTCAAATTGATATGCTCTACAGATTACCTTTCTACTACTTTCATCCGTAAATTTACCTTATCTAATTCTTTTCTAAAATGGTATGCTAGTTTGCTGCCAGGGGTAGTATCAGCAAACATAACATTCTGATATTTTTGGTTATCATATCATAAGTTGGCCTTATCTGTCTTTTTGGTCCTTTCTATGCTGTTCCAGAATTTACTCCAGTATAGCAGACAGATCCCATTTGCATCATTCTTTGTGATGGCCTTATACTTAGCCCTAGTTCCTTTGTACACTCTAATCCCCTTCCTTTGGTTGTAGCCAGAGAATTGCATGCAGTGAATGATGTGTTGTATGTGTCTTTCTAATTACATTATGTTACACATGCGAGACACATTTCTCATCACTCTCATTAAGTCTGCTATTAGGATTTTGAAATTGGCATTATCTGCAATAGCTGCTCTTGTGCACCAGGTATTTAGAGGCCATGGGATTGGCATAATAGGAATTACCCTAACTGCATTGTCTCCTCTCCCTCCTCCTCCCCTTCACACCTATATTTATTTTCCTTCTCTCTGCCTCTGTTACTTTCCTACTAACACTATTTTGTTTATCAGCCTTTCACAATAAATCTATTTATTCTCTTCCATCGGAGGGCGCTCTGTTTGTCTTTGCAAGCTACAAGATAACCTCCAACCATGTTTGTGCCACAAAAATCACCCAGTAAACTCTTAATTATTTAATACTTGATCCAAACAGCATCAATACATAGCTCTTTAGGTAAGACAACTTCTATAATGTTGGTGCCATGAAAAATGCACCCAGTACCTGGAATGGTATGATTAGGCACAGCTGTTTGGATGCCTGGCAATTTTGCCTATCTATATGGACACTGAATGTTTTCACAACAATACTTTTTGGCCCTGGAGGCAAACACATCAGCACCCATTGAAATATACAGATAAGTAGAGAGAGAAAGAGTGGAAAATTACAATGCATTAATTGAACCTGATTGACACAAGCACCTCTCACCCCATACACATAAAGCGAAATTTGCTCACACACATTAACAGAAAGAGTGACATTGGCAAAGCCAAAATAACTGTGCCAAAGCACATCATACCTAAAGTGGTTGATGTTAGGAAGGGCATTCAGCCATAGAAACCATGCCAAAAATGAGACATTGAAGGAAGATGTGGATCTCCAACCCATTGAATCCTGTTGAAGTGTCC
Organism: Octopus bimaculoides; assembly: GCF_046866305.1. Lineage (NCBI taxonomy): Eukaryota > Metazoa > Mollusca > Cephalopoda > Octopoda > Octopodidae > Octopus > Octopus bimaculoides. The sequence goes on along the minus strand of NC_142945.1, from coordinate 31,410,519 downwards.
TCTCCATGCCAGCATGGAAAGTGGACATAAAATGATGATATTCATCATCATAATCATTATCATTATGTGTGTTATTCTTCAATATATCCATGCTCCCAGACTGAATATCAACCAGTTTCTATTTTATTGGTTTGCCCTGGCTTATTCCTGCTTTTAATTTAGAAATTAAGCTTCTTAATTTGAACCCAGTCTAGAACTATCTACATCTTTTAAAAATACAAGAAGAGATTAATCATTTGGAAAATTATAATCTTATTAAAAAATAACTCATCTTAGACATTGAAAGACTTAATGAGTTGAATATTTTTGCTTTATGTAAATTTAACCTACTGAAGTAATTTGTGTTGTATTTAGTTTTGATTATTTTAAAATAGTTTCACTAAGTTTCACTAAGAATGTGTGAATTGTATCTTTATTTGTCCACTAGATTTTATAAAACCATTTTTCAATGCAATCTCCAGGAGGTTTGGTACTTGTTGCTACAGTAGGTGAGCTAATGCTTGTGTTAATATCCATATGTACTGGGCATCTCAGGCTGACTTCTGGTAACATTTCAGGTTAAACCCAAATATCTAACTATCCAACTGCGTATGAGAATTCTCGTTGGCCTCTATCCCAAGACTTAGCTGGTCTCTCAAGACAGTTCAAGAGAAACATTGACTGTGTATCAATGTCATCAGCTTTGGTTGTTGTGCGATATCTATGGGCATAGTGTCCTCCTCCAGCCTAAACCAATAAAACAGATATCTGGCTAGATTTCTCAAACGTTTCATTTCAGTACTCAGCATCTCAATCCAGTATCTTGTTATAATATTCATTATCACATGTAGATTATGTATATCTCGTGATGAGGTTATGTATCATATGATATAAATATTCAACAGAAGTGTTTGGTGAGTTCACTTCTCATGAGAAGTGTAGAATCTGTTTTGGGCCTTTGTATGTGAGGAAAAAAGAGAAATTAATGTTTTTGTTTGGGTGTACGCAAGAAACTGAAGAAGAAATGAAAATTAAAGGAGCAATGAGAGAGAAGTACTGTGAGGGGGTCAAAAGTCTGGGGCAGATAATGAATGGGTTTGAAGGAAGCTGAGGAGGGGATATGGGAGATAGAAAGAAGTAATGCTTCAAACAAGGTTAAGTAAAAATGGAAGAAAAGGGAAATGGTAAGTAGAATGGGCAGGAGACAAAGGGCAACTGCATCTCATCAACCTATCAATATATAGGCATTCAATGAAAGATTTAACCAGTAGTAGTAAAAGCATTGTATATATATATATATATATATATATATATATATATATATATATATATAGAGAGAGAGAGAGAGAGAGAGAGAGTTGTACATAAAGTTGTTACAGAAAAGAATATATCTGCATATATACACACATTCCAATAGATGCATACCTACATACAAACATATAAATGCACACACATATGCATATATATGCAAACCCAAGTACGTACGGTATATATAATTTAATTATAAACAAAAGCACAATTTTAAATTTTGCACAGGATAAAATCCGAACAGAGGCTTACAGAGACTTCATGTTGTCAAACTCCGACATCTTTAAGAACAAATTGGTGCTCGATGCTGGCTGTGGGACTGCAATTCTGTCCATGTTTGCTGCTGAGGCTGGTGCCAAAACTGTTTTTGCAGTTGACCAGTCTGAAATTGTTTATAAAGCCATGGAGATTATACAGTGAGTAGTTGTATATTGATTGTTATTGTTGAAACAGCTAAGAGTTGTGCCTATATGTGTATTGGATAAATTTTTTTATATGCACGTGTAATATATATTTTTCTTTGTGTGTATAATATGTTTTCAAATATGTATGTGCATTTTTGTGGATCAATGACCAAACAACTATATCTATACTACCAGATATTTAAAACCTATGCCTAACTGGAGACCATATTTTGCACTGCAATTTGTGGGGATAAATTTTGTGACATATAGTGTTTTTGTCTGACCATGTAATCTGTCCATTTTCTGTAGATTCTCACTGTAGCCATACCAGGACTGAGCACAATTGACTGTATCCCAACACAGAATTTGAAGGTTAAGACTGTAAAAGCCTGTCTGTATAAGTTTTTCTGTAGCTATAAAATTCACTGTGTGTATGTGTTTCCTCTATGCATGGCCAAACCGCTGGATCAATCTGTACTAAATCTGGCATGAAGGTTTTTCATTACTTGGGGAAGGTTCGGAGGAGGGGATTTTGGCCCTTGCTTATATAGGGGGCTGTACCTGCTCCCCACCAATACGGTCCTTCCAATTTTTTTTCTTTTACTGGATTCCTATATTTTCGATGATGGAGATTTCCAATATGGACAAAAAACATTTTTCCAAAATTTGAAATTTTTAAACTATTTTTCATTTTTTTTTTTTTGTTTTCATTCTAACTACTGAATCAATCTGTACCAAATTTGGCATGTAGTTCTAGGGAGGGTTGGATTTTGGCCCTTGCCAATATAGAAGGCTGTAGGTCCCACCTCTCATACAACCCTTCTGATTTTTTTTTTCCCCAGCAGATTCCTATGTTATCTATGACAGAGATTTCCAATGTGCACAAAAACTTTGTTTTCAAAATTTTTAATTAACCCCTCCCACCCAAATTTTAAATTAACTTTTAAAAAAATTTTCTGTGAAGGACTCCAAAATTGATCCACATACCCCTTGCCTCCCTGTCCCATTGTCTAACACTCAAAACGAACTGCTACAAATAACAGCTAAATGTCTGGAAATTTTCTGTGTGTGAGTGTACACGCGTTCGACAATTTCTACAGCTTATGTGAATGAACAGAGAAAGTAAACAGAAATGTTTTACATACCTGTTGTATATGTTAGTCTTGTTTTCTCGCTTTAAAGGTAAACGATTTTGATAGAAGCAAACATAATATTGAATAAATTTTTGTCATACATCTACGACCCCCCCCCCCCTCTTTTTGTTTTTTAGAGTAAAGATAAATGCTTTTTAATTGTGATAATGAAACAAGGGGTTTAGTCCTTACCGCCAAAACTAATCTGTCTTGCAAAAGAGTGGGTGGCATTCCTTCTTTTTCTTAATATTTAATTAGAAGAGAGAATATGTTATTACCGAAAACGTTGGGATGAATTGACAGCAAGGTATGTATAAGTAATTTTGTAAACAAAATTTCCGTGTGCGGTCCTGTCGTACATGCATTCACACCAACACTTTCACACAAAAGTTGGTTACTGATAAACATAATTGTGACTGGATAAAAATTTAGTAAATATTTACAATAACACCATATTTACTAACTACTAATCCTAACTAAACCTAAACCATAAATTTGTTTACAGCAGGGCTGGTGCTAAGCCCCTGCAACCCCTGTAACTGTAATGTAAATCTTAAAATTCAGTGTTACACACAACATATGTAATTTTCAGAAGAAAAAGAAACAGTAAGGTTTCTAAATAATGAAAGGTTTTCATGCGGATGCACACCTGAAGTCATTCATTCATTCGGTCCTTTACGCAATATACACTGTAGGATATGTTTCAATTTATATTATAAACTTTATTTTAAAATTCGATATTCTCATGACATAAGTTAGAGATATCAACATTAGTTATTCAAATAATTTTTCAGCGAATGAACCTAATAAAATTAGCTAGAATACACTTGATATTTCATATTTAAATCTGATGTGACTATTTCTACTTGGATAGGAATTAGAACATGTTATATTTTGATAAACTTCCAATACATATTTTGGATATTTTTTAAACAACTCGCCTTATTAATACTTGATATTTTACATCTAAATCTGATGTATTTATTCTTGGAAAATATTATGTGCTGATAACTCACATTACCTATTTTTAATATTCTTGGAGCAATTTGACTTATTAACACTGGATATTTCTATTTTAAATCAGATGTGAGTAATTATATTTGGATGGAGATTAGAAAATATTGTATACTGATAACTAACATTACATACTAGCCGGCAAAAGGAGGGAGTTGCTCCCCCTTCTATACCCTTCTCAAGTATACCACTGGGTAAAGGCGAGCGGGGTTGAGAGACCTCTCCTCTTACCCTTCCAATCTCCCCTCTCCCAACTATCCCCATTAACCCTCCTATTACTCACCCTCCATGGTATTCTTTTGTTACCTCGAGAGCAGAAATTGAAAGAGAGGAGAAAATGATTAGCCAACATTTGCTTTGAAGTGAGGGGAGAAAGTGAAAGATGGATGTGTGTATGTGAGAGAGTGAATGCGTGTTATGTATGTGTAAGGTGCACCCGCTCTTTCTCTCATGCACATGCACACATACATACAAAAAAGATGTATGCATATGTATTTCTGTATGTATATGTATAGGAAAGATAATGTGCGTATGAGAGAGAGTGAGTGCCACTTATCATCATCATCATCATCGTTTAACGTCCGCTTTCCATGCTAGCATGGGCTGGACGATTTGACTGAGGACTGGTGAAACCGGATGGCAACACGAGCCTCTGATCTGATTTGGCAGAGTTTCTACAGCTGGACGCTCTTCCTAACGCCAACCACTCAGAGTGTAGAGGGTGCTTTTACGTGTCACCCGCACGAAGGCCAGTCAGGCGGTACTAGCAACGGCCATGCTCTAAATGGTGTGTTTTGTGTGCCACCTGCACAAGAGCCAGTCCAGGGGCACTGGCAACGATCTCACTCGAAAATCCTACGAAGGCCAGTCAGGCGGTACTGGCAACGGCCATGCTCAAAATGGTGTATTTTATGTGCCACCCTCACAAGAGCCAGTCCAGGGGCACTGGCAACGATCTCGCTCGAAAATCCTTACACATGCCACGAGCACAATTGATTGATTTCAGGATTTGTTTTAATAACTGTTTATACTCACATCATTTGATAGAATTTTTCTGAAAATATATTTTTTATCAAAATAAACTTATTTATTTCCTTTAACATTCTTTAAACTTCAAGCAACACCGGGTACTTAGGCTAGTCTTTTATAAATTTGTCTAAGCTGAGTAGCAGAGAAACAGCTTTTAGGATACTATTGTAGTAGTGTTATGGAGGTGAGTTTTCATATAATGGAAGGGACTGCATGTTTATGCTTGTGTATACTCCATAATTTCGAATTTTGACACTTAGAAATCAATAACGTAACTAACAATGGAAGTACTTCGGAGATTTATGGACTAAACCATAAAAGATAGTACTCCAAATTAGCTGCAATTCAATACCTCCAACCATGGCAACACATTCATGTCTGTCTGTCCCTACAGGTGGAGAACTTTATAGGTGCAGGTGTGGCTCTGTGGTAAGAAGCTTGTTTCCCAACGACATGGTTCCTTGTTCAGTCCTACTGCATGGCACCTTAAGCAAGTGTCTTCTACTACAGCCTCAGGCTGACCAAAGCATTGTGAGTGGATTTGGTAGATGGAAACTGAAAGAGGCCTGTCATATGTCTGTGTTTGTTCCCGCCATCACCACTTGATACCTAGTGTTGTTGTGTTTTCATCCATGAGTGGTTCAGCAAAAGAGACAGATAAAATAAGTACTAAGCTTAAAAAGAGAAATCCTGGTGTTGATTCATTTGAATAAAATCCTTCAAGGCGGTGTCCCAGCATGACTGCAGTCAAATAAATGAAACAAGTAAAAGAATATATATATATATATATATATATATATCATCATCATCATCATCATCATCGTTTCACGTCCGCTTTCCATGTTAGCATGGGTTGGACGATTTGACTGAGGTCTGGTGCAACCGGATGGCTACACCAGGCTCCAATCTAATTTGGCAGAGTTTCTACAGCTGAATGCCCTTCCTAACGCCAACCACTCAGAGAGTGTAGATATATATATATATATATATATATATATATATATAAAATATATTGACGGTAGTGTCTCAATCTGAGAAAAGCAGTTCTGCAATTTGCTTGTACAGGTGCATGTTGTGCAACGTATCAGATAGTAAAGTGATTACAGAACAACAAAGATAAAGGGTTTTGTTGAAGAACATAATGCATCACCTAATCTAGGAATTGAATCCATGAACTCACAACAGTGACTACAATAATTTAACCACTTCCTACTTCTAGTTCTATGAGTCCTTTTGGGGTTTGTCCCACTAGCGACATTGAGGCACTTTATACAACAGCCTTTCATTAGGCTTGCAATAAAGTTTGAAGGTGTTGATTTCAAATCTAGATTGATACCTAAAATGTTAACAGTACTAAGACTTGTGTCAACTGCAATTTTTAAGCCCATTCTTTGGAAAAATATAAGATTCTTCCTAAGGCATTGACTTCATGCTTGTTCATATTGTGGGTGACTATAAGGTCATCATCCCTGTATAGACTTGCATTTAGATAAGCAAATTCTATATGCAAATTGTGCGCATTATAGACTCCTGAGGAAACCAGCGCAGTCTTCTTCCTTGCACACTACCTCTTATGCCCAACTTCTCTCTCAATACACTGGCACTCCATTGTACATATACGCTGACATTGTACATCCAGTGACGCATAGCAGCTTTATTCCTCAGTGTCTCTTCCTCTTTCTCATGAAAGGCTTCATTAATAACATCTCTAAATCTCTGCTCATTTGAACCTCTGTAACTTCATTTTCTATATCATGCCCCTGGATCCTTCTAGCCCTAAGTCTGAAGTCATTAACCACTAACCTGTTTTGACTTGTACATTCTTCACCTGCGAAGGACTTTGCATTCCTGAATATTTGCCTGTCCAAGTTTCTGGTGAGAACTAAGTCAATCTGGCTTGTGTGCCCACTAGATTGATGAGTGAGTGTGTGTATATATATTGATGAGTGTGATAAGTGGTTGGCATTAGGAAGGGTATCCAACCATAGAAGCCATGCCACAACAAACTGTTGGAATCTAGACAGTTCCCTGCTAGCCAGCTCCATGTCAAACCATCTGACCCATGCCAGCATAGAAGGTGGACATTATATGATGAGGATGATGATGTGTATGTATCATTCAACCACTACCATGGTTGAATATATTCTTAAGTCCACCATTAGTAGTTTTAAAGAGGACACCTCCTCAGTTACACTTTGGCATAAATAGTTTGAGATTTGGTTCAGTAGAAAAAAAGTTTCATCAAAATATCTGCGACTTCAAGGGTGGGGTGGGGGGCAGTAAGGCAAATATTCATCTTCAATTAACATAAGTTTTTTAATTTTAAATTAAAAGTATACCTTTCTTAGGCTTAAATGATAGAAAAATGCATGCGGAATTCAGAATAGCTAGTTGCATTGAAAAAAATTAGTAGATAAAGAGTTCTGAGGTAAAATATTACAAAATTTCATGTAAGGAAGTAAGGGAGTAATGCTTAAGCAATAAGAATAAAGAATATATTTCTAAAATGAATGTTTACTTTCTAAGGCAGCAAGCTGGCAGAAACGTTAGCGCGCCGGGCGAAATGCTTAATGATATTTCTTCTGTCTTTACGTTCTGAGTTCAAATTTCACTGAGGTTGAATTTGCTTTTCGTCCATTTCGGATCTATTTAGTTAGACATACAGATTATTTAATTAAATTTTTTTAACTAAACACTTTCAAACTTCCAGTACTAGTAGAATGTGTCACATTGTACAGTGTTTGCTCTTAACGTTTTTGACAAAAATTTTGTATTTTCGTCAGAAGTTACAGAGTGACAATGGACAAATTTGTGTTTGATAAGTGCCAATACACAAAACTCTCATCTTTTGACTTACTTCTGCCGATGATATATATACATATTACATACATGTGTAAGAAAAAGTCTCGTCACGCAATCGAACCAATGAAAGAGTCTCTACCTGGTCACTCGACATGGTAAAAATAGCAGCCAAAGTATCCCCCTACCTAAATCACACGCCCATTGTATGTAATGTCCTAAATTATCCCTAAAAAGATTGTTTGCTGAAGGCTGGAATGTCTTTGATGATACGTTTGCAGTATCAGGATTTATTTGAGGCTAAATAACAACATTATGGTCAATTTCTATATTAACACCCACATGATTTTCACTAAGAAAAAAAATTTGATTTTTTTTGGCATGGAATCAAGTACCCTGACCTCCTAATATGCTGCAAATCCATTGTTTTGGTTCGGAAAAAATTGGGGGCGGGGCCCAATCCCAGAATCATTGGAAATTTTTTTTTCGTTGAATGAATTCCTGTGACCTAATATTGCAAAATTAGGTTACTTAAGGTGAGCCTGATAACTGATGATTTGGGGGTCTTGTTGTTTGTAACTTTTGGTGAGCCATGGTGCAACAAACATCATGGTAAAAATCCCTGCCATTAATTTGGTGTGGATGAGTAATATCAAATAATTCAATCACCACATATATTTAAATTAAACACAAAAAAATTGAAATATTATCATCACTTACATGGAAAAATTGAAATATTTCAGTATTTTATAAGGTAAAATCTTAAATTATTGACACATTATTAATTATCTTATAACAGCAATGCCTGGAAAAATCATGGATTACATGAAAAAATGCAAGCATGAAAAGTCGTATTCTTAAGATTATAAACCTGGACAAGTTATTACACCTGTAAAAGTATAGGACAAGCTATTACTTCTAGAAAAGTGAATAATAAGAAACTTTTTACTTGAAATATTGCAGCTAAAATCAAAATTTGAATATTAAAACTTATTTTGTTATAGTTTACAAATAACACAGTAATTATTTAAGTAGAATTTGGCTAATTTACTACCTTAAATACAGAAAAAAAGTGACTAATTAGACAAACTTACAAATTAGCTGAACAGTTTTGTACAATAAATTTAAAAGATGAAAACTATAAAGAGTGATAAATCAGAACTGGTATTCTTTTCTGCAATATTTTAAGTAAAATGTTTCTTATTCTTTACTTTACTATACTGTCCTATACTTTTACAGGTGTAATAACTTGTACTGTACTTTTCCAGGTTTATAATGTTAAGAAAATGACATTTCATGCTCGCATTTTTCTATGTAATATATATATATGTGTGTGTGAGGATATGTATGTTTATATGTATTCTTTTTTAAGTATATGTGTATATATATATATATATATATATATATATATATATATATATATATATATATATATATATATATATATATATATCATCATCATCGTCGTTTAACGTCCGCTTTCCATTCTAGCATGGCTTGGACGATTTGACTGAGGACTGGTGAAACCGGATGGCAACACAAGCCTCCAATCTGATTTGGCAGAGTTTCTACAGCTGGATGCCCTTCCTAACACCAACCACTCAGAGTGTGTAGTGGGTGCTTTTACGTGTCACCCGCACGAAGGCCAGTCAGGTGGTACTGGCAACGGCCACGCTCAAAATGGTGTCTTTTATGTGCCACCCGCACAAGAGCCGGCCCAGGGGCACTGGCAACGATCTCGCTCGAAAAGCCTTACACATGTGCCAGAAAGGCGACGCTGGGCACAGGTGCTATCCCGATTTCGCTATTCGCTTGCCCCAATAAGTCTTCGCAAGCTGAGTTTCGTGGCCAATGAAGGAGAAGACGATATATATATATATATATGTGTGTGTGTGTGTATGTATGTATGCTTATGTGTGTGTGTGTGCATATATATATATATGCACACAGTCTGTTAAAGTCTGTCATACCGGCCATGACGAAGGGAAATAGCCCTGAAACTCGAGTCGCCTTTATATCTATATATTTATATTTATATATTTATATATTTGATCCTTTATATTGAACACTCAATATTTCATCTACATTCAATACTTTCTTTCATGGTGCCATCCATTTTTATTTTATTTTATTTTATATTGTATATTGTATATTATATTATATATTGTATATTCCATATTCTATACCCCACATTAGTTCTGCAGGAATATAAATAAAACATAAAAAACAGACAGTGTTGGAACTCTTTTAAGCAAAATAATATATTCCTCTATACACAATCATACAAAAAACCCCACCTTTTTTGTATTTATTTTTACTCGCATATATATATATATATATATATATATATATATATATATATATATATATAAGCAATGTTAAATCTCTGAACGAGGTATTAACAGTAACTGCACGACGAGGTGAAGTATATTTGCCACTTAAATGTGGCTGACCACTAAGGGTGGATGTTACTGTTGCTTTTAGCTCCAGGAGAACATCTCCTCCAGCTGGCTATCGACACACATCTGTGTCCTGTCTATATTTGCAAAGGGAAGTCATCCTTCCCATTTCGAATTCTTTCAGCCGGAGGGTCTTCCTCTTCAACCCTATCTTGCTTCTCAGATGATATCTGAAGTATGTTAGCAAACCGGTGCCAGAGATGAAGGACCCTGTTACTGATCCTTCCGTTCTAGTTCTCCAAACACACTCTTTCAATACTGCAACCGTACAGTAAAAACATGCCTCACCTTCCTTTGAAGTCCAGAGATTTTTGGTGATTATCCAAATACCCCAGCTGCCCTTCAAGGATAGAGGCCTTCCGGACAACTTCCGTGCTAAGGCCTCCACCTTTTGCACTACCTTGCTCCAATTCTTCTCCGTTTGGGAGTCTGGACCTAGCCAAACTTCAAGCAATATCGGCTTGTTCCTCCAGGTGCTGAGGCGCAAACCGACCAACTTATCCTTGTTAACTTTTGCTCTTGCCACCGCTTCGTATCGTCGGAGAGCAACTTCTACACGAGGTAGTTGTGCTTGGTTAGACACGATGAGGATGACGTCGTTCACGTAAGCAGAAGAGAACCTACCGCATCCAATCTCATCTGGGTTGCCACCTAACTTCTCCAGTCTCCGCAGTAATAGTTCCAGGGCCAAAACATAAAGAATCGGGGACAAGGGACACCCTTGACGAACTGAACGCTCGATCAAAAACGGCTCCGTTAGGTAACCGTTTACCTGGACGGTGGACTTGATGCCGCAGTACATAGCGGAGATCCAGCCACGAAAGCCAGGGTCCAGCCCAGCCGCTTCGAGGACGGCCTCCAGATACCAGTGGTCTACCCTATCGAATGCTTTACTTTGGTCTAAATAGACCAATGCCCCTCCCTTGCCAGGTATTTTCCCTACCCTGTCTAAGGTGTAGCGGAGAAGGTGAAGATTGTCTTGGATCGACCTGCCTGAAATTGCACAAGTCTGGGCCTTCCCCACAAGCTTCTCCACGACAGCCGTCAACCTTTTTGCTAAAACCTTGGCCAAAATCTTTAACTCTATGTGAAGTAGAGTTATGGGCCTGTAGTTACTAATGTCATCCCCCATTGTTTGGGTCCTTCTGGATCAGCGTCACAACTCCCCGGCTCACAGAACTGGGAATTCTCCCATTCTGCTGCCAGTTTGCATAGACACCAGCCAGAACGTCGCCAAACAAGTCCGGCATTGAACGATAAAACTCGTAGGGCAGACCATCCAGTCCCGGAGACTTTTCCCCAGCGCACTCGGCCAGTACCCCTCTTACCTCCGCGGGAGTGATCGGGCCTTCACAGCACCCAGCTTCACGTGTCGAGAGTCGAGGCCCGCCAGCCAGGAAATGCTGGTGAAAAGCCTTTTGCATCTCCTCCTGTCCATAGATCCTGCGTCCTCGTTCATCGGTTAAAGACTTAATACAGGACTTCTTGCCCTTCTGACACTCCTCACGACGTGCTCATCTGGCTACGTTAATTCCTTCTTGCTTCCCTGCACGTAATTTAGCTCTGACTCTGCAACCTTCGTGCTTGGCATTGAGGTGACGATACAAGACCGTTCTCACCGCTAACACTCTAGATGCGGAGCCAGATTCCAAAGCCTCGTCTAAGTTCTTAACTAATTCACCTTCTACCCTAGACCTATCTAAACTTAGCTGTTTGCTAAATCTGATGGACTCTAAATGAATGGCTCTTTTGAGGGCGTGCCACCATCTATTATTAACGATGGTGCCACATAATGCTCTCTGAACTAACTCCTTAATGCGGGTATGGAAAGCTTCACAAGTCAAAATAGACTTGTTCATTTTCCAGTACCCGGGTCCCTGTCTATGACACTTTTCTACATGCACCTCACACGTCACAAGCTTGTGATCAGTGTAAGGTACAATACAAAATTGTGGACGGCTAACAGTATCCTTATCTAGGTCCTTGACGAATACTCTATCTAAGTACGATCTGCGTGAGCCATCGTTATTACTCCACGTCCACTGTGGAACGCTTGGCTCACTCAGTCGGTAACGGTCTACTAGGTTATAGCTTTCTAGTAGCCCCTTGAGGCAAGGACTCCCCATCCTATCAGCATTTACTTACGGTTGTGAGAGGGAGCATGACAGTTTGTGTCTGCCTGCTTCCTCCGCACTCCCCTTAGTTTTAATTCGGTGGTACGCCTTTATGAGGCGAACCACCTTCTCATTTTTTGCATTGAAAGCCACTATTTTGTCTGTGTGTTAGATTCCTTTTAACGTTGGTGGGTGAGGGATGGTAAAATGTTGTCCTATCAACGTAGTGCCAGCGGGGTAGGGTTGGGGAGGTTTTTTTTTTGTTCATCAGCATTATTAATTTTTTTTTTGTTTGGGGTGGGGAGTCCGGGGTATTAGATTTTTTCCTTTTGTGTGTGATAGTCGTGAAATTCATTCATTTTCATTTGTTTGGTTTTTTTTCCTCCTCTTTTTCGTTTTTATTTTGTTTTTCATTCTTTTTTTTTTTCCTCCTTTTGAGTTTCGATTTGTTTTTTTTTTTTTTCCGGGTTTTCTTTGCTTGTTGCTGTGTTGTCTGGCTCATTGCTGTCTGTGTTTATCACAGCGTTTGGGGGGAGGGCATTAGCCATTTTGTTTTTCTTCATGCATACGGAGCGGATGTGACCCTTCTGGCTACATTTAAAGCATCTTGGCCTACGTCCCTCCACCGATACACGAATAGTATGCCCCTCCCCCACGAAGACTCTGTCTGGTAAATTTTCTAGGTTCAAATTGTCAGCTTGAATGACTCTGACCTTTCCAATGCATTGCCTCCTTCTGTCTCATGCTTAATATCGACAGCTTTCCCTCCAGGTCATAAATTACAGCAGTTGCCACCCACATAACATCATATCACTCGGGGATATCTTCTACAGTAACTTTTGCCGTTCTGCGGCCTAAGTATGTAGGCAGCAGCATTATTGTTTCGTTCCTCAATGTCTGAGTTGACACATCTTTGCCACGTCTTCCGACTCGAAGTGGGCTTCAATTGTTGCGCTTCTCACTCCTTGGTTGACGTGTCGAATCTTATTCCATATTGGCACCAAGCACCGTTCTACAATTTCATTTTTCACATCCATTATTTTTTTCTCTTTCAAGTTATACACTTTGTACACAACGATTTTTTTCCTTATGGCTTCTTGAGTTTCAGGTGGCGGTACCAATTTTATTACTTCACCAGTTTTTTCTATCAAATTTCTGAACTGTAAAAGTTTCTCCATTGAAACTTTAAGTTCAGTTACATTACCGCCTACGGCGTCCGAAAAACTTTGTTTTGCCTGGGTGACTTTTGTTGAGACATCATTTTTTCCTTCTCCCATCTCGGGAAAATCCATTTTTTAAGTTAATTCAAAAGACATACTTGTCGCAAATGACAAGAAAAATAATTTTTTAAAAGACTAACCTAAAAAGGTTAACAAGAAACAGAGATTTTCTGCCCCGGAGGGCGAAAATAACTGAAAAACAGTTCACAATAAGCTGGAGTTTCTGCTCCGTAGGGTGAAAATAACTGTATAACAGTTCACCACAAAACAATTCAAATAAATTTTCCCACAAAAATATTAACCAATACGTTAACCAAAGCGAACTCACATTAACAAGGGTTGCAACAATAATGACGTCAGAGGCGAGCTTCGATGCGATAGATATTCCTTTGCAAACATATATTACTTTTTCCTGTGAAATTATTCACTGATTTCGAAAAAGTGAAAACAAGCAATGTTAAATCTCTGAACGAGGTATTAACAGTAACTGCACGACAAGGTGAATTATATTTGCCACTTAAATGTGGCTGACCCCTAAGGGTGAATGTTACTGTTGCTTTTAGCCCCAGAACATCTCCTCCAGCTGGCTATTGACACACATCTGTATCCTGTCTATATTTGCAAAGGGAAGTCATCCTTCCCATCTCGATCTGTGATACGTACGGACTCAAGTTTCTGGGTATTTACCTGTCTTCAGCGTACGGCAACCGCCGACCTTCCATGCGAAAGATATTCCTTTGCAAATATCATCATCATCATCGTTTAACGTCCGCTTTCCATGCTAGCATGGGTTGGACGATTTAACTGAGGACTGGTGAAACCGGATGACAACACCAGCCTCCAATCTAATTTGGCAGAGTTTCTACAGCTGGATGCTCTTCCTAACGCCAACCACTCCGAGAGTGTAGTGGGTGCTTTCACGTGTCACCCGCACGAAGGCCAGTCAGGCGGTACTGGCAACGGCCACGCTCAAAATGCTGTCTTTTATATGCCACCCGCACAAGAGCCAGTCCAGGGGCACTGGCAACGATCTCGCTCGAAAATCCTTACACATGTCACGGGCACAGGTGCTATCCCGATATCGCTATTCGCTTGCCCCAATAAGTCTTCGCAAGCTGAGTTTCGTGTCCAATGAAGGAGACGACGTTGCCACGGGTGCCAGCCGTCTAATTTAGTTTGATTTCACTTGACTCAACAAGTCTTCGCAAGCGGAGTTTAGTGTCCAATGTAGGAAAGGTACGCATGAGTGGGCTGGCTACACCTCTGGCAGAGGCCTAGGATTTAGGTCTCACTCGGCTTGCCAGGTCTTCTCAGGCACAGCACATTTCCAAAGGTCCCGGTCAGAAGTCATCACCTCGGTGAGCCCCAATGTTCGACGGTCGTGCCTCACCACCTCAGCCCAGGTCTTCCTGGGCCTACCTCTTCCACGGGTTCCCTCAACTGTTAGGGTGTGGTACTTTTTCACGCAGTTATCCTTGTCCATTCTCACCACATGTTCATACCAGCGCAATAGCCTCTCTTGCACACCACGACTGATGCTTCTTATGTTCAGCTTTTCTCTCAAGATACTTACACTATGTCGGGTATGCACACTGACATTACACATCCAGCGGAGTATACTGGCTTCATTCCTTGCGAGCTTACGCATGTCCTCAGCAGTCACAGCACATGTTTCACTGCCATGTAGCATAGCTGTTCGTACACATGCGTCAGTCTGCCTTTTACTCTGAGTGAGAGGCCCTTTGTCACCAGCAGAGGTAAGAGCTCTCTAAACTTTGCCCAGGCTATCCTTATTCTAGCAGCTACACTTTCAGCGCACCCACCCCCACTACTAACTTGGTCACCCAGATAGCGGAAGCTATCAACTACCTCTAGTTTTTCTCCCTGGAATGAGACAGAAGTTGTTTCCTGTTTGTTTACAGTCTTTATTGCACCTGAACATCCGCCACATACAAAAACTAACTTCCTAGTTAACCTGCCTTTGATATTGCTGCACCTCTTATGTGTCCATAGCTTACACTGGGTACATCTTATAGAGTTACTACCTACTCCGTTTTTACATACTGAGCAGGGCCATCTACCTGAAGGGTTTTGTGTTTTATCTGCCTTCCTACTTATTAGGATTTTGGTTTTAGCTAGGTTGAATCTAAGGACCTTCGATTCTAGTCCTTGCTTCCACACCTGAAACTTCTCCTCTAGTTCTGATAGTGATTCCGCAATTAGTGCAAGGTCATCAGCACAGAGGAGCTCCCAGGAGCATCCTGTCTTGAATTCCTCTGTAATCGCCTGGAGGACTATGATAAATAGGAGGGGGCTGAGGACCGAACATTGGTGGACCCCTACCTCTACCCGGAATTCATTACTGTACTCATTTCCAACCCTCACCTTACTGACAGCATCTCTGTACATGGCTCGCACAGCTCTCACTAACCATTCTTCTATCCCAAGTTTCCTCATAGACCACCAGATAAGGGATCGGGGGACCCTGTCAAAGGCTTTCTCCATGTCAACGAAAGCTAAGTACAGAGGTTTATCCTTGACTAGGTATTTCTCCTGCAGCTGTCTTACTAGAAATATGGCATCAGTGGTGCTTTTACCTGGCACAATCTCAAACTGCATCTCATCTAAATTGATTCGCTCCCTAATTAGTTGGGCTATGACCGTCTCCGTAACTTTCATAACCTGATCTAACAGCTTGATGCCTCTGTAATTATTTGTATCTAAAGCGTCACCTTTACCTTTGTAGCAGTTGACTATGGTGCTGCTACACCAGTCATTGGGTATGACTCCTTCGTGTATCACCTGGTTCATAACACGGGTGACTAGGCTATAACCGACACTGCCAGATATTTTGAGCATCTCTGCAGTGATTCCTGATGGGCCGGGGACTTTCCCTGCCTTCATACTCTTAATTGCTTTATCTACCATGGTACTGTCAACTCGGATAGCTGGTCCCTCTGTTGGGTCGACTTACGGCAGACTCTCTTTCTCCCATTCATTCTCTTTATTAAGCAATCTATCGTAGTGGCATCTCCAGACCTCTTTCTTTGCAGTCTCATTTAGTGCAAGCGTACCATTATCCATGCGAACACATTTCTCTCCTACGATATCACTATTCTCTCTCCTACACTGTCTTGCAACATGAAATACCTCAAGTCTTTGGTCCTCACGGCGCAGAACATTGGCAAATCTTTTCTTATCTGCTTCCCCTCTGGCTAAATAAACCTGTCGCCTAGCTTCCCTTCTGGCAGATTGGTACAATTCCCTGCTACCACCGTTCTTCCAGTCCTTCCAAGCCTGTTTCTTTTGTCTAATAGCCCTGTCTACCTCCTTGTTCCACTACCACCTCACTCTGGGTCGAGAGGGGACTTTACCCCAGCCACAGATCTGGTTGGTGGCTCTCAGCAGGTTGTCAGTGAAATTATTCACTGATCTCGAAAAAGTGAAAGACCTTGTTCAGAGATTTAACATTGCTTGTTTTCACTTTTTCAAGACCAGTGAATAATTTCACTGGAAAAAGTCATATATATTTGCAAAGGAATATCTTTTGCATCGAAGGTTGGCGGTTGTCGTACGCTGAAGACGGGTAAATACCCAGAAACTCGAGTCCGTACGCATCGCAGATCGAGATGGGAAGGATGACTTCCCTTTGCAAATATAGACAGGATACAGATGTGTGTCAATAGCCAGCTGGAGTAGATGTTCTCCTGGGGCTAAAAGCAACAGTAACATCCACCCTTAGGGGTCTGCCACATTTAAGTGGCAAATATACTTCACCTTATATACATACATATATATATATATATATATATATTTTACTTGTTTCAGTCATTAGATTGCAGCCATGCTGAGGCACCACCTTGAAGAATCTTCAATCGAATGAATCAACCCCAGCCCTAATTTTTTGTTAAGCCTCATACTTATTCTAACATGCTGATCTGCTAAGTTACAGGTACATAAATACATTAACACCAGTTGTCAGGCAGTGGTGGGGGACTTACACAGACACACATACACACAGGTTTATATATATATATATATTTGATGGGTTTCTTTCAGTTTCTCTTGACCAAATCCACTCGCAAGGCTTTGGTCAGCCGAAGGCTATAGTAGAAGACATTTGGCCAAGGTGCCACACAATGGGATTGAACCCAGAATGATGTAATTGAGAAGCAAGCTTTTCACCACACAGCCATGCCTGCACCTGTTTATCATCATCAGTGTTTAACATCCACTCTCCATGCTGGCATCGGTAGGACAGTTCGACAGGAATCAGGCAGGCAGAAGCCTGCACCAGACTTCTGTAGCTATTTTGGCAGGATTTTTACAGCTAGATGCCCTTCCTAACATCAACCACTCAGCGGAGTGGACTTAATGCTTTTTACATGGCACAAGCACAGGTGAGGTCAGTTTTGGCAAGGTTTTTATAGCTGGATGCCCTTCTGAACACCAACCACTTCACAGTGTGGACTGAGTGCTTTTAGATGGCACCCACACTGAAAGGGTCTCCAAGTACTTGCATGACAAAAGAAGAAAAAAAACTTTCAAGAAGGGAGGGGGCATTGGAGGAGGTGATCTTATGTCGGATGATGAAAAGGTTATAGTTAGAGAGAATCAGAAACAGGTGTTTTGCTGTAGAGGAGATACAAGGTTACCCAGCCAGAGAAAGAGAGCGAGAGATCAGGAATGAAGACAGAAACAGGAGCACTGTTACAAAGTAAATACATGGTTACCCAATATGAGGAAAGTGCAGGAGGAAGAGAGAGAAAGTAGGAGACAGCAGGATAGAGATGGTGGCAAAATGCCAGGCATACTCGCAAGGGACGGGGATCAGAATATGAATTGGATGGTTGAGTAAAGAGAGAGATATAGATGGTGACAAGTACCAGGACATATCCTTAAGGTTCGAATGCCAAGTAGCAGGATCTTGTGAGGGAAGTATGATTAAAGAGTGTGAGTGGGAAGTGACTGGCAAAAATATGGGTATATATATATATATATGTATATATATATATATATATATATATATATATATATATATATATAGAGAGAGAGAGAGAGAGAGAGAGAGAGAGAGAGAGAGAGAGAGAGTCGGGGGGTCTACTGGATAGCAATGATACAGAGGAACAGGGCCATGAGGACAGGATTGGGGAGTGAGACCTAGGCATAGTGTATGAAGGATGAAATGTGAAGAAGAGAAGAAATGTAGATTAGTTTGTTGGGGTATGGTGTGTGAAAAGTTTTATTGTTACGTGTGGGTGGAATACACAGGCTGGGGGCTAGCAGATAGCGATGATAAAGTGAAACAGGGCATGTAGGTGACACACACAGGTCGGACACTAGCGGAGAGCAATGATACAGTGGCACAGGGCCAAGCGGACAGGATTGGGGAGTGGGAGGTAAGCATAGTGCATGAAATTGAAATGTGAGGAAGAGAAGAGTTGTAGTTTGATTTGTTGTGAGTGGTTTTGTTGTTAAGTGTGGGTGGGACACACAGTGCTTTTAGAACTCAGTTTTGCTGATGTGGGTGGGTCTTCTCAAGAACTTCATATCGCCAGACATGTCACTTCATTGTCATTTCCTCTTTGAGGCTCAACATCCTGAGCTTGGTCCTTACCACTTCATCCCATCTCTCCCTGGGTTTCTCTTTTCCACAGATGCCATCCAGTTTCAGTGGTCAGCACTTTATGCAGTTGTCCTCATTTATGCACATCACATGTCCAAACTAATGTTGTCTTCTCTCTTGCATGCTACATTTGATTCCTCTTATGCCCAACTTTTTTCTCAATACATTTGCACTTTGTTGTACATGCGCACTGATGTTGCACATCCAACGGAGCATACTACCTTCATTTCTCTCCAGTCTACACATGTCTTCTGCATTCAGAGCCCATGTTTCACTACCACGAAGGATAGCCATTCACACACAAGCATCGAGAGAGAGTCCTTTTGTTGGCAACTGAGGTAATACCTCTCTGAACTTCCTCCACCCAATTCTTATTCTAGAGACAATACTTGCAGTACATCCTCCACCACTGCTAATTTGGTCACCGAGGTAACAGAAACTATCTATAACGTTGAGAGCCTCCTGGGCCTTTGAGAGAATCAAAGTCCCTTGTGTTCTTAGTGCTTATTGTTCCTGCACATCTGCTACATACAAAGACAACTTTATCTGTTAATCTACCTGTGATTTCACTGCACCGCTTATGTGCCCATAGTTTACTCTGGGTGCAACGAATGGAATTTCTTCCAACTCCTTTCCTACATATTGAGTAAGCCCATTAACATAACAAAAAGAGAGTTTTCTCTTCTTCCTTACTAACAGCAACTTTGGCTTTGCCAGGTTAACTTTAAGGCCCTTTAATTCCAGGTTTTGTTTCCATACCTGGATTTTCTTCTCCAATTCTGCTAAAGATTCTGCAATAAAAGCAAGGTCATCAGCATAGCAGTTCCTATGGGCACCCAGTTTTGAATTCCTCTGTTATGGCCTGGAGTACTATAATGAATAAGAGTGGGCTGAGAACTGAGTCCTGATGAACCCCTTCCTGTACACTAAATTCATCACTGTATTCATGGCCAACTCTCACCTTTTTGACAACACCACTGTTCATGGCTTGTTCAGCTCTAACAAGCCACTCCTCTACTCCTAACTTCCTTAGAGACCACCATACTTTACAGAGTGGGGAACTCTGTTGAAAGCTTTCTCCAGGTCAATGAAGGCTAAATACAGTGGTTTACATTTATATATATGTGTGTATGTGTGTGTGTAATATTGTTATTTGTACTACGTCACTCACTAGATGCTCCAAATCATGAAGTTAAGTTTCACAAAGATACAAGTTCTCACCAAACTGGTGAGTATATTCCTTTTGTGTGACTTTAAGTTTTCCAATGTGGGATGGCCTGAGGGCCAGATACTCTCAGGAATGACACACCACCAACAAGCATGGATGGAGCCCCTGTTCCACCTTACCAGTGCTTCATTCATGGAACAAATTGTGCTGCAACCAACCAGGGCAAATAATATATTTGATCTCTGCTTCACAAACGATATGGACATCATCCCTAATGTGAAAGTAACACTGACTTGTACAGTTCTATATTTAAGAGATGAGGAACTATGTACATTATTTACATTCAACAGATATTTGTCCTCATCTTGTTTGTTGTTAACACGTTTCGGCTGATATACCTTCCAGCCTTCTTCAGGTGTCTTGGGGAAATTTCAAACCTGAGTTCTCATTCTTAAGGTATTTAAAAAAATTTTTTTATTGTTGTTGTTGTTGTTGTTCAGGTCACTGCTTGGAATCGAACTCTGAATCTTTGGGTTAGTAGCCAGCGCTCTTAACCACTACACCAGGCATATGGTGTAGTGGTTAACCCCAAGATTCCGAGTTCGATTCCAAGCAGTGACCTGAACACTAACAATAATAATAATAAAATAATAACATTGAAAAAAAAATACCTTAAGAATGAGAAACCAGGTTTGAAATTTCCCCAAGACACCTGAAGAAGGCTGGAGGGTATATCAGCCGAAACGTTGTGTTAACAACAAACAGGATGAGGGCAAATATCCGTTGAATGTAAATAATGTAAATAAAACACTGACTTTTGTCTTGACTCACAACATAATAGAGCTGACTATGTATAGACCAAAAGCCCCTACAGATGTACAGCGTATATGAAGCACCCAAAATCTCTCCAATCTGAACTTGCATAAAGCTAACTGGAAGTTGATTGAGAAAGAGCTCCTCAAACAGGATTGGCCTAAATGTTTCTCTACACCAGACATTGGCATGAAACACAAACATTTCATTGTCCATAATGCAAGCCATATGTGACAAATTTGTCCCAGAGTGCCAGGCCAACATACACAAAAACAAGATCCCTAGGGAAAGGAACATTCTTATGAGATGACGGGCAAAGATTGTGAACCACCTGAAGAGGACGCTGTTGGAGATTGAGAAAAGCCTGCATCAATCTTACGAAAAAGAGAGAGAGCAGATAAGGAAGCCTGGGTTATAGAAAATATTAAGCCAAAGCCTAAAGCTTTCGTTAACTCTTCCAAAAAGATGCCTCCCTCACAGGAAACTGAATAAGGATAAGTGAAATACTGAATGAACAGTTCCAAAGTGCGTTCACTACTCCTCTGGGACACAGGCAAATGAAGAAACCAGCAGAGTTCTTTGCCATTTTACCTGTGACCAAGGAGCTGAAAATTGATTACATTGACATGCAAGCTCAGTTGCTGGCCCTGATGGATTCCCAGCAATCCTTCTCATATCATGCAAACAGGCCCCTGCAAAACCTCTGCAACTTCTTTTCCAGATCTTACTTGCAAGTGGTTAGTTCCCAGACAAACTCAAAGAAGGGATATGCCCTATCCACAAAGGCGGAAGCAGAGCAGATGCTAAAAAATATAGGCCTATCTGTCTGACCTCACACATCAGCAAAGTCGTCAAATGAATGGTCCACAAGAAACTAATTCTGTTCCTTGAAGAGAATGACTTGCTGACTGACACCCAGCATGGTTTTCATCTAGGTAGAAGCTGCCTGACATAGCTGGGTGTTAAAGCAGCTGCTAAACAATGCAAATGTAGATATAATATATCTCAACTTCGCAGAAGCCTTTGATAAAGTCAACCATGGTATATGTCACAAACAGTGGCATAGTTGAAAATATTGGAGAGTGGCTACATGACTTTTTACCTGATAGACATCAGGATGTGGTGGGCAATGGGGCACCTCAAAGGAAATACAAATAGTAAGTGGTGTTCCACAAGGCACTGTCCCAGGGCCACTGCTATTTATAGTGGCCCTCTCAAACCTGCTCTCAGATGATTCAGATAGCCACCCACACCGGCTATGCAGATGACACAAAAGTCTCTAAAACAATTCAGAGCCCTGGATTAAATGCAACTCTAGTTTTGTTTACAAGACATCTACCTCCACCCCATTAGCTCTCTCAGGTCTTTCAGGAGGTTATTGAAGAGCTGTGGGCCTTTAAAGCTTAGTCTATTGCAATATCTAGTCCTATATTTTGATGGCAATGCTGGAGTCTTTGGTACTATGCAGTGGTGCCCTGTTAGTGTAGTGTAACTCTCAATGCCAAAGTTTGGGACAAATCACTCCAGGAAATTCTAGACATATATTACACTATATCTTTCTTACCTACTCTCCAGGGAATAGAGTCTCAATCTCTTGAGTCTTTCCCAGTAGCTTAAATACTGCATAGAGGCTATCTTCTTTGTGTAGCTTTGTTGGACTTTCGCAAGCTCTGCAATTAATTTTACACTGGTTGGTGACCATAGACGGGATGTACCTCATGTACGAAGTGCATTCACCCAATGTCAGATTGTGTTACATGTGTATGTATATATATCTGTATGTGTATGTGTATATATCTGTATGTATGTGTATATATATGTATGTGTGTGTATATATATATATGTGTGTGTGCGTATTTGTATAAATGTATGTGTATGTATATATGTATGTGTATATATATATATCGGTAATAAAGAAGAACAATACACCTGGCAAATTTCCTACATACCAATTAGACCACCCACTCCACCCTCCCCCAACCAACCAAAAACTCAACCACAAACTATCCAGATTGAAACAGTCTATCTCCAACATCTTGAGGAAAAAATTGCATATAACCCCAAACTTAACCAAGGCGCAACATAAAACACTGACTAAACTAAAAAACAAAAACCTTATCTACTCACCATCAGATAAAGGAAAAGAAATCTGTGTGATTTCTCGTGAAATATATGATACACTGGCACAAGAACATTTAAGCAATGACCGAATTAACACCGCATGGACAGACATCTGTAGACGGAGACAAATACATTATAAATTCAAGAACAGTATGAGCAGTTGCCCCATCTTAAACTTCTTATGGATATCTTATTAAAAAATTTTGACCTTAACCATAGATATTATAAAATCTTTTCTCAGCACACAATCCATATCTCATACTCTACTCTCCCTAATATAAGATCTATCATCAATAAGTTGAATAAAAAGAACATAGAATTAGCTAGGACCCTTGAAAATAAAAATTGTCTTATGATTGATAGCAATACAAATAACTACCAGACAATTAATAATACCAATGCAACCAATAATCATGTACATGTTAATGAACATAATAATACTTCAACTGTTAACATAGTTGATGAGATAAATCTTCCTAGCTCAAACAATATCAATTGCATATCCAGTAATACAACCAACAATATTGATATAATTAATTTTGATAATTGTATTAACAATCAACATAATAATATATATATAGCTAATAATCCCCTTGATTGTAATTGTAGAATTAAGGCCCACTGCCCAGTATCTGGCCGTTGTTTAGCCCGTAACGTGGTCTATAAAGGTACAGTAACTACTCCAACTAATAATTACATTTATGTTGGTTGCACAATCAATCTTAAACAACTGTTATACAATCACTTTTCCTTGTTTAGACTTAAACATATGGCCAATAGCACATCATTATCTAATAAAATTTGGGAGTTGAAGGAAAATGGTATTGATTTTAACCTTAAATGGGAAATCATCAAGAGGGCACAACTCTATAGAAATAGTAGATACGGCTGTGGACTGTGCTCTATGGAAATTTATGAAATTTTTAAACTTAAGGATAATCCTAATCTAATTAACAATAGATCTGACCTTAGGGTTCTATGTGTACATTGTTACTCTCGCACCTTTAAATATTTTAAAAAGTAAATCTTGCTAATAATATATTATTTTAATCCCTTTCGTTTCCCAGACTATTAACTACTTTATTTAAGTTATAGCTTTAAAGTATAAACAATTTGGAATACATTTTAACCTTTTCCAACCCACTGATAATATTCCTACATTTCTCTAGCTAATTCTAAGTCTCTTCTATCATATTATCAATTCTGATACCATAGCTTTAATACTCTTAGTTTAGTCTTGATTTTCTAACTTTATTCCTCCCCTTTTTTCTTTCGCCTTCTTTTCCTCCCCTTTTACTTTGATTTGTTTTGGTCATTGATATCTTCTCTTCTTATGGTTTTCTTATAAATAATATCTCTCTTCTACTACCCCACATAAATGTATATCTTATCCTAATTTTACTATAAATGTTTGTCTTATTCTAATTTAACTATTAATGTTCTCTATGGTTTTAATTTTAGTACTTTAGATTGTTGTATTATTCTAAATATACAGACGAATAGATATATTCATAGTAATTTTGTCCCTGTTCTTTTGCCACGTCATGTACCCAGTTATGTATCTATATGTACATGTAGATGAAGGTATGTACATACATGTACATATATATATGCATATACTCATATATTGTTTATATATATATATATACATACAGAGAATTGGGGATTATCTCAATTCTAAATCTACAAACCATTCTAGTAGTGCTGTTTTCGCTATTTTCACTAAAATGCTGAGCTCACAAAAATCATTAGTAAGATAGACAAAATGATTTCTCATATTTTGTCCTTACTCTGTTTTATTGAATTTGGTTTTTATCCATTTAGTGTGTCTATAATGTGTACCAGTTACCTGTTGGAGTCTTTGTAATTCAGTAATCCCCTCACCCTTACTTCTGGAATTATACATATAATTCAGATTATTGTAAATTTCATCATAATTGTTTTTGTTACTATTACTATTATTATTATTACTATTGTTTTTTACGTTTTATCTGCATGTTTGTTACAATCACTTGCCAAGACACACCCGGTGTCATAGAGTGAGTGAAGGACAAGAGATGTTACAATATGACTGAAAGCTTGGGGAGGTGAAGTGGCAGGGGCAGTAGCAAAATATCTTCATGTAATACATTGTTGGCACTCCATCGCTTACAACGTCGAGGGTTCCAGTTGATCTGATCAACCGAACAGCCTGCTCGTGAAATTAACGTGCAAGTGGCTGAGCACTCCACAGACATGTGTACCTTTAACGTAGTTCTCGGGGATATTCAGTGTGACACAGTGTGACAAGGCTGACTCTTTGAATTACAGGCTTAACAGAAACAGGAAGTAAGAATGAGAGAAACTTGTGCTGAAAGAGTACAGCAGGGTTTGCCACCATCCCCTACCGGAGCCTCGTGGAGCTTTAGGTGTTTTAGCTCAATAAAACACTCACAACGCCCGGTCTGGGAATTGAAACCGCGATCCTACGATTGTGAGTCCGCTGCCCTAACCACTGGGCCATTGCGCCTCCACATGTAATACAATACAGATATTCAAATTGGTATAGTTTTTCTAAAGATATGGGCAGTAGTTGTTTAGCATAACCTTTTGGATTTCTCTGGGACATGGTTCTCCTGGGGTATTATCTGGGTGTTTCTGACGTTCCTTTTTGTCATACCTTGGGCACCTATAATAACAGGAACAGTTTTGCTTTAAGCTGCCACATCTTTTGTATTTCATTTTCTAGGTACTTAAATTTTCTTAATTTGTCAAATTCCTTTACAGATATTGTTTTATTAGTCTGCAGACATTTTCTTTCTTGTCTTTAATAATTATGTCTGGTCAATTATCCTGAATTGTTCTGTTGGTGTTGATTGGAAAATCCCAGAAGATAGTGACATTTTTACCTTCAACGACTGGCTCGGGATGATGTTCATATCAATAAACAGGAGTGCTGATTTTGTAATGTTTACATATTTTCTAATATAAATACTATCCTACCCTATCTTGGCAATTTTTGTATTCATTGGTGTCTGCACAGGACATCCTGAAACAAGATCATCTATTGTTTCATCAGATGTGTTGCAGAATCTGCATTTACGGTCAGAACCGTTTTGAAGAACATTTGCCTGGTAGTTTCTGGTAAGGAAGCTTTGATTTTGTGCCACCAGTATGAAACTTTCAGTCTTGAACTTCTCAGCTACTGATGGGTTGTTGCTTGGTCTACATCAGCATTTTGACTTTGAAGAATATACTGTCCCTGCAGGGCTTCTGTTTCCACAGCTCCTCAATTTGTTTCTGCCCATTCTTTTTCGCAGTCTGCTTGATCTGTTTTCCTTGTTTGGTGGCAGTGGTTTCAAGTTCATCTAATTATTATTATTACTGAGGCAGCGAGCCAGAAGAATCATTAGCATACTAGACAAAATGCTTAATGGTATTTCACCCATCACTACATTCTTAGTTCAAGTTCTGCGTAGGTCAGTTTTGCCTTTCATCTTTGGGGGTCAATAAATTAAGTACCAGTGAAACACTGGGGTCGAGGTAATCGACTAGTTCACTCCCACAATATTTCAGGCATTGTGCCTTTAGTAGAAAAAAATTATTATTATTGTTGTTGTTGAAGTAGTTGTATGCTGTCAACTTAATGTGACAGTCCCCTGAAGGGAATAATACTACTGTTGGTTAGACCTAGGAAGCTGCACCGCTTCCTGTCGGCCTTGACACATTTCCTGTGTCCTTATGTTTACAAGGGGGAGATGTTTGTCTCCCCCTTGTAAACATAAGGACACAGGAAATGTGTCAAGGCCGACAGGAAGCGGTGCAGCTTCCTAGGTCTAACCAACAGTAGTATTATTCCCTTCAGGGGACTGTCACATTAAGTTGACAGCATACAACTACTTCATCGTATCACTACTGCATAAATCTCTCTGAGAGATTTAGAAATGTATTATTTCTAAAATTGTTGTTGTTGTTGTTTACATATTAATGTTGATGTCCCTTTAAATAATACATATAACTATAATTACACTGTACACTTTTTAAATGATTTCCATAAAAACTTCAACTTCTACATATATATATAACTATGACTACTTTTACGCATATATGAATGCACCTTTGCATATCCACCTTTGTTTGTGTCGACAAATGCTTAAAATGCTTTTTTTTTTTTTTTTGTGGGGGTGTATATATTAGTAACCATTGTGTGTGAAAGAAAATTTGTTTTGTTATTCTTTTAAAGTATGTCTATCAGTATTCCTGATTTAAAACTGATTGTATACAAATGTATCTTCTTAACATAAATTTGGGTTGCTTTATCTTTTTCTATGAGTGTGTTTTTGTCTTTAAGATCGTAGGTACATTGTATACAGTGATTGTAGTCATGGTTTGGTGAAAGGAGACTTATACATTTGGCCATGATGATTTTGTCTATTTACTGATTACAAGACACCTATTTCTGTCCCTCTATCCACACTCTAGTCTCTCATTACCTGGTTCAAAGTCACCTCACTCAGCACTACTCCCCACTCAGTTGTGGGGTTTTGTTTTGCAAGTTATTTGGTGACCTTGCTCTGACTTGTGTCATGTATAGAGTACTCAGTATATTCTGTAAGATTGGTATTAGGAAAGGCATTCAGCCGTAGAAACCATGCCAAAGTAGATAGTAGAGGTTGATGCTGTCTTGTAACTTGCCAAATCATGCCAAACCATCCTACCCATGCCAGCATGGAAGGAGGACGTTAAATGATGATGATGATGACGATAGAAACTCTGCCAAATCAGATTGGAGCCTGGTGTAGCCATCTGGTTCACCAGTCCTCAGTCAAATCGTCCAACCCATGCTAGCATGGAAAGCGGACATTAAACGATGATGATGATGATGATATATATATATATATGTATATGTATGCATGGCTGTGTGGAAATAAGTACTAGGCTTAAAAAACCTCTCAAGGTAGTGCTCCAGCATGGCCACAATCAAATGTTTGAAAGAAAATTTGTTTTATTTTTTTTAAAATATGTCTATCAGCATTCCTGATTTAAAACTGATTGTATACATGGCATGGGTTAGACAGTTTGCCTAGAACTAATAAGCCAGATAGCTGCACCAAGTTACAGCCTGACTTGGCATGATTTCTACGGCTGAACTTGGATGTATCTGACAGGGTGTGTGTGTATATATATATATAGATGCAGCACAAAGTTTTGTCAGTGAACAGGTCGTGGTTTCAAAGCACCGAAAATATTTTGACACAGATTAAATTTATATGTTGAAGCGAATCTAATGGTTTTTTGTGTGTTTTAAATGGCTAATAAGCACCTTCCACACTGCAATTGTATACATATGTGTGTATATGTATATATATATATATATATTATTCGGTCATATTGTGTATTTATCAATATATCTATATGTTTCTTATGTTTGTGTATTAGAGAATGTGATTTACTTTTACTGTTTACTTCAGACAAAATGGTTTTGAAGATCGAATCAAAATTACAAAAGGGAAAATTGAAGACATTTCACAGTCTTTAGAGAAAGTAAGGAATGCTCATTTACTCCTCTTTTCTCTTCTTTCTTTGTGTGTGTGTACGCGTGCAAGTGTACATGTGTGCATGTATGTAATCTCTCTCTTTGAAGCCTCTTGGTTCTATGCTTACCTTCCAAGCTTGAAATTTTTTAAAATTCCACTATAGATTCACCTGTAAGCATATAAGAGATTTTGTGGATAGCTAAGCTTAGATTTCTTTACGATGGCTTGTGAGGATGAATGAGGATGAATAGGCGAGGGCTTAGTCTTGACCATTGAGGGATACTTACTTTCATGCTAAATTTGTTGTTGTACACATTATTGATTCTCACATTGTTCAGTTCACCTTTGTACATAGCATGTAAAGCTCTCATTTGTGTACATGCATCTCTATGGTTGGCCATATATGTATGTATGTTTGTGTATATATATGTTTTTTCCCTTACTAATTTCAGCTGAAGAGCTGCAGCCATGCTGGTTTGCTGCAGTTAGCTTTGCTATGCTTTCACTAAACCTCCTCTGATATGTGGTGAATTTTTGTTGAATGATGTTGCTGCCCTCATCTGTGTTTCTTGTCATGAGGTAGGTCCATCAGGAACTTGTGACAGGAGGAGATCCAGTTTTATTTTGCAGGCATCTACATCCACTTCATGTAGGTTTCTCATGCTTTGTTGGAGGATATTGAAGAGCTGTGGGCTCCTGAAACCCAAGCTGTTGCAGTATCTGGTCTGGTATTCTGATGGCAATATTGGGGTTTTGGGTATTATGCAGTGGCACCCTGTTCTGCTGTTTGTGTAAGTGACAGTGCTACACTTAGATACAAATTCTCCTAGGATTTTCCAGATGTATATCGCTACATATCTTTCCTTCCTTTGTTCAAGGGAGTAGAGTCTTGATTTTTTCAGTCTCTCCCAGTAGCTGACATGTCGCATTGAGACAATCTTCACTGGATTGCTTCAAGTTACACCATCAATTTTATGCTGTATGTGACCATAGTTGGGAGCAGTAATCTAAATGTCTGAGGACAAATGCTCCAGAGGACCGTCATGGTTTCCTCTTCTCTTGTTTTGAAAGTTCGAAACGATCCAGCCAGCCATCTGCATTTTATTGCCAACTTAGTAATATGCACCTGGAAAGATGCATCATTACTCATGTCAATGTCCAGGTCACAAACTGATTTTGTTTCAGGGGTTGATTTTGTTTTAGCAATTCCTCCCAAGCCTGTGTATCCTGTCTGCTTTTCATTTAGCTTTCTGTGTTGGTAGCACAGTGCTTGGAAATCTTTGCATTAAACTGCATGTTATTTTCCTCACATAACATCTTCAGGGTTCTGTATACTCTGAGAGACTTTTGTATCACCTGCATAGCTAGCTAGGGTGGCTACCTGAGCAGCTGAGGGCATGTCTGAGAAGGCCACTATGAATAGCAGAGGACCCAAGACAGTGCCCTGTGGAACACCACTCATTATTTGTTTCATTGGAGGTGGTCCTGTTGGCCACCACTATCTAACTTCTATCTTTTAGGAAGTCATGTAGCCATACTCCATGTTTTCCAAGTATGCCAAGATTATGCAGCTTGTGATATACTATACTATGGTCGATTTAATTAAAGGCTTTTGCAAAGTTGGGATATATCATGTCCACATTTGAGTTGTTGAGCAGCTGCTTTAACACCCAGTCATGATGCTGCAAGAGTTGTGTCAGGCAGCTTCTACCTGGTCAAAAGCCATCTTGGGTGTCAGTCAGCAAGTCATTCTCTCCAAGAAATACAATTAGTTCCCTTTGGACTAAGCATTCCATGACTTTGCTTCTGTGTGAGGTCAGAGAGGTGGGCCTATAGTTTTTAGTATCTGCTCTGCCTCCTCCTTTATGAATAGGGAATATTATTCCCTCTCTCAGTTGCTCTGAAATAGAAACTGTAGTGGTTTTGCAAGGGCTCATTTGCATGACTTGAGAAGGATTGCTGGGAATCTGTCAGAGCCAGCAGCTGAGTTTGCATTTACATCATCTATTGCTAGCATTACATGCTCTTCTTTGACGTTGATGTAATCAATTTTCACTGCCTCCCTTTCTACCTCTGTAGGGTGAAGGGAAGACACTTTTGAATTGTTCATTCAAAGTTTCTCTTACCCTTATTGGGTTTCCTGTGAAGGAATCATCCTTTTGGAGGTGCAGCTCTACCTTGCAATGCATGGCGGAAGTTTCTTTGACATACTTAGATAGGCTTTAGAATTTGATTTTATATTTGTCTGCTCTTTCTTTTTCATGGGAACATTTTAGATATTTCTCAATCTCTTGCAGTACTGTTTCCAGGCAGGATTTTCCACTAACATTGAATTCTCTGTTGAGGCAGTTTGCAACCTTTGTACAACCGTCTCACAAGAACTTTTCTCTCTTATGAGCAGTGGACTTTCCCTCTGGGACACACTTGCAGCATATGGCTTGTATTATGGATATGAAGTCTTTGAATTTCATGTTGGTATCAGGTGTAGTGAGACATTGGAGCCAATCCTGTTCGATGATCTCTTTCTCAATTGATTTCCAATCTTCTTTCTGGAAGTTCAGAGTGGATAGATTTTGGGTGCTTCTAATAGGCTGCATTTCTGTGAGTTCCTATGATTCATACATTGTTAGCTGTATTGTGGTGATCCAAGACTAGTATCAGTATCACTTTTACATTATGGATGAGATCCATACTGTTTCTGAAGCAAAGATCAAGTATATTGTTTGCCATGGTTGGTTGGAGTATTACTTGCTCCATGTATAACTTGGTGAGGTTGAGCAGGGATTCCACCTGACTTTGCTCAGATCAAATCATTTCTGGGATGTTGAGCAGATTAAAGTCACCAATGAGAAGTATACTGATTTCTTGTTCTAGTTTGGTAAAGACTTCTTTCCTTGCCAAGCAGTCTTCAAATAGCCCATGTGATTTGGAACATCTGGTGGGTGATAAGTTGTACATATAACTATACTGAATTGTCTTATATGTACAATTAGCGTGGCACACACCATGTTTGAGTGTGACATAAGGATTTGGGGTGTGAGATCTTCACGAATGTACATTGCAACTCCACCATGACTCCTGTCTGTTCTGTCACTTTGCAATACAACATATTTTGGTATGTGTATTTCTGCAAGGTCTCTCAGGGTGGGAACTTTCATTCATTTACTGAATTGTAACAGTCCTTTGATGCTCATAAAGAATATTGATGCAACATCTGTGCTGTGCAGTGCTGATGCCACTGGTGGCCACCCTGAATCCATTGGCTGTGTAGGTCTTGTATGTTGGTGGTGATGGCTCCGACCCTGGAATTGATGTAGCCAGGACAGTTGCTTTTGTACCGTGCATAAAAAGGATTGGTGCTCTGCTGCAGTCCTTATGACAGCTTTTGGCTGGCTGTTAGAGGTAGTATGCACAACATCATATCTTTGCTTCAATGCAAGTATGTGCGACTTTTTCCTCTTTTTCTCTTAGTCCCTTTGAAGGGAAGTTTTTCTTCTGCCAGTGGCATGGTTTTTGGTGTAGGAAGTGGCAGTTTGTACTGTCATCTCCATGCCAGCAGACACTGCACAGGTAGAATTTACACACTTGTGTGCCCTCCCTCACATAAACTGTCCGACTTATTTCTTTTCTTAGTTGTTTTTCTTGGGCTCTCTCTCTTGTTTTTTTTTTTTTGTCGTTTGTATTTTTGTCATCATCAGAAGCTTCTGTTTACCTATTTTCTTCCTTTACTGTTTTCGTCTTTTAGCTTTTCATCTCTTTGGTTGTTCATATTGGTGGTGATAGGGCCATTTGTGCTGGTGTCTCCATCCTTGGCAGGTCTCTCATTTATGGTCTCACTTGTGTTCCCTTGTGGATCAGTGGAGCCAAATTACATCTTCCACTCACAACGGTGTCTCCATCCTTGTCATCTTTTGTCACGTTTCTGTTCAAAGATGGTGTCACAAATGCTAATGGGGGCATAGGAGTGGATGAATTCTTGCTACTTTCACTCTGTCCAAGCTTTATGTAGCCATTGCTCTTTAGAGCTGACATTATAATGTTATTTGGATTGTCAGCTATTTGCTAACCTCTCTGGAATAATTTCAAACGTGCGCTTATCCATTTTCAAGACATCTTTAGTCTGCAGTTTCTCCCTTTATATATTTAGAGAGTGTGAGATAAGGAGAGAGATAGATAGGTAGAAAGAAAGGAAGGAAGTCAGAGATATGTAAATTATGATCTGCAAGTGGACAGGTGGAAGAGGTTGTATTAACTGTGTCAGTCTAAGAGTTAAAATACCTGTACATAGGACAGAGAGAAAAATCTATATATGCATGTTTGAGTATATATCTATAATCTTTCAGGGAGAGAGAGACATGGCTAGTAAAGGGGAAATTGTGTTTTTACATTTGACTTTTGTATCATAAGGAGAGGGTGAGAAGAGAAATAGCGAGAAATGAAGTAATTGATTAATTATTCAATCAATTTGGGTACTGAAACGGACAACAGCATAGATTGAGTCAAAAAGGTATGGAGCACAACAAAGTCTTACTGGATTTTATCAACTTTCCATGTGGAAGCAACTCTCATGTAAACAAAACACAAAAGATTTATGTCTACTTCATAAAATTAAAATACCTTACCTTTGGCTGCATAAATTCTCTTCAAGGAGTCAATTACTTAGGTCCATTCAATATCATTGTTAGTCAATTAAGTAACTAAGTTTTCTTGAGAACTTAGGAATTTTGTACTGTTTTCCTTTAGGCTATATGGTTTCTGTTGAAATTTTTTAATCCAAGCAAAGATTTTGAAGGTCGAGCACGTATTTTATCAACTTAGTGTGTCAATATTTATAATTAATATGTGTCAATTAGAAAATATTAATATCTTAGATAACCAGACTTCGGCAAATTTTGTCAGAGCTTTATCCTGGAGCAGTAATCACACATACAAAGGGCTGGCTGCCGTGTGTGTGTGTGTGTGTGTATTCAGTTTTATTTTACGATTTCCTGCCAATACAGAGCTGATTTCTAACCTAGATCCAAAGCTTCCTTCATTGAAATTTCAACATCAACAACAGAGTATTTTTGCATGCATGTATGTATGTATATGTGTAGATTTGTATGTTTTGTTTTATGTATGTCTTCTCATGCATATAGTTGCATACCTAGACATGTTCATATATACTTAAATGATAAACTTCTAGAAAGTTTTACAGATGTTTACAATTCTAGTGATGGGTTGAATCTGTAGTCTTCAAATTAGCTTTCTCCTTTCTGGTTTTGAGAAGCCTAATTTCTCAAGATCAGTATTTAGGTAGTGTGTTTCATATCCCAGGGCCCCAATAATTACAGGTATAAACCTGAACTTGTAATCTGGATAGAATAACTACAGATTTCTCAATAGTCAGTGTGGGTATTTTCTTTTTCACTGACCTTCATTCAGCTTTATGTTAACATCCGCTGGGCAGCTAATTTCCACAACTGTACACAGTTTCTCTTTATCCCAAATCATTATATCAGGTCTATTGTGCTTACATTTTATTAAGGTTTTCACTGGGACATTCCATGAGTAGTTATGGCTTGTACCATACTGTGGGTTCTTATTTCTTTGTCTTCAGGGTTTTCCTTCTGATGGATTTCATTATAGTGTCCTAGCTACAACATCATGTCTCATGGGTAGATAATACCGTGAAGACATTTTCAGACAACTGCTTATGATGTGGGTGATATCTTCAGTGTTAACTCCACTAAGTCTGCATTGGTTGTCACATTTTACTGCTTTACCTGCATCTCTATCCCTTTTGTGCATTAGGTATTTGGTTGATATTTCCTGTTCCTGGATTATAACTGCATACCCTTCAAAGTGGGAGGTAGTAATCTGGTTATTGGTCCATGATAGACTGCTTTGATGATCAATGTTACTATCATCTCAGAGCTTTCTACTAACATAGCCATGCATGGTCTTTTACTCATATATGCTTTTAGATTGTATACCTGACTTTCTACTATAAAATTAAAGAAATTGATGGAACGCTGAACTCCAGACTAAACAACTTAAACAACATTTATTTACTTGGTTAAACATACATATCTTTAGTTATGCATCTTTAGAGGTGAGAATAACGAGCTGTCGAGTATAAGACCGAAAGATGTAGAGACAGCTTTAAACACACGTCCTTCCTCAATCGCTGGCCAGCGAGAAAGAGAATGAATTGAGCGGAAAACGCTTGCTTGTTTAATTTTACGCATGCGCAGGCGTTACTACATGCTCATCCTTTCATCTGATGATGTGTTACTGTAGAATCGAGTGACTTCTTTGGGCATGTATTTAAGGTGCAGGTAGGTAAGTGAGTAGATAGGTAGGTGAGTAGGTGAATGAGTAGATAGGAAGGAAGGAAAATAAAAAATTAAAAACAAAAACGGTAAACTACAGAAGTCAAAAGGATGTACACAATGAATATATTAAATTGACACTCAGAGAAATTTTAAGTTGAGGAAAAAGAGGGAGTGTGACATTTCGAGCAAGGCTCCTCGTCTGAAAGAGGAAAAAGTCAAAGAAGAAATATACATGGCCCATCAGGAATCACTGCAGAGATGCTCAAAATATCTGGCAGTGTCGGCTATAGCCTAGTCACTTGTATTGTTAACCAGGTAATACACGAAGGAGTAATACCCAATTACTGGTGTAGCAGCACCATAGTCAACTGTTACAAAGGTAAAGGTGACGCTTTAGATACAAATAATTACAGAGGTATCAAGCTGTTAGATCAGGTAATGAAAGTCATGGAGAGGGTCATAGCTAGGGCTCGAAACCGGTTAAAAAAAACCGGTTTTATATTATGATCAGTAAAACCGAAACGGATTTGCCAAAACCGATTTTAATGCTTGTTATTTCTTTTTTTTCTTTTTTTTTCGCAAAACATTTCTTCTGAAGAAATATCGTTGAAACTGAACTAACTGAACTGTTATCGGTCGCCTTTAGTTGAAAGTGCTGTCTGTTTCATTGAAACATATCGCAACATATCAACATATTCTTACCTTCTCTCCCCTTGAACCTTAGATCAGCACCTTGTCATTTCCTTCGCTAACCCCTGGCTGCCCCATTGAATTTGTAGGTAACCGACTTTATTCAGAGCAAGTCAAGGGGATGCTGTTAGTCTTCAGTCAGGTGATCTTTCCCATTGAGCATATGTAATAACCAGTTCAAGATTCATTTCAAGGAAGAAGCAGTAACTAATTTTTTTCTGAATTATTTTCATTAGCCCTAGCATGATAAAAAGAAAATCAACTGTTTGGAATTTTTTCGATAGGAAAAACAAAGATGAAGCTTAATGCAACAAGTGTGATAAGATCATGAAGTCTTCTGGAGGATCTACTACGTCTCTGATCTTGCACTTGAAGAAAATTCATCAAATCGACATAAATCAAGATGCAAACCAGTCTCCTGTGAAGATGACAAGAACAATGGAACACTTTTTAACAAAGAAATCAATGGAAGAAGAAGTTTCAAAATTAGCTGATATGGATGGATTCTCTTTCAATTCAATCGCCAAAAGCGATTTTATACAGAGAAATCTTCATAGTCAGAGAGGCAAATATGATAAATTACAACTAACATCTGCAAACGGAGCCAGGAATATGGTAATGAATTATTACCTAACCAAGAAAGAAGAACTTTTCATTATTTCGAAAAAGAAGTAGCGCTGGGGATTCACTACTCATTGACATTGGATGAATACACATCAATTCAAAATAAACGATATATGAACATAAATGTTCATGGGAAAGACAATCATTGGTCGTTGGGTCTTATTGAGATCCATGGCTCTCTTAATAGCAGGAGAACAGAGCAATTTGTGAGAGGACATCTTTGTGAATTTGGATTGGATTTGGATATACACATTGTTGGCTGTACGACGGATGGTGCTTCTATGATGGTGAAATTCGGAAAAGAAATAAGACCTGATCACCAACAATGTCTCACACATTGCATACATCTGTCTGTGATCGACATTCTCTATCAAAAAAATATTGAAAATATTGCCTCAACCGATGACACTGATAAAAAAAGGGAAGAGATCGCTATAACAGACGATAGTGATGATGAAGCTGACATAAGCCAACAGGACATACTTTTTCAAACAGATTTGGCTCACGAAAATGCTTGTTTTCCCCAGCTAAAACTTGAATTTAACAAAGTTTTAAATAAGGTAAGAAAAATTTCAAAACTTTTCCGTAAATCTCCTACAAAAAATGAAATTTTGCAAGATTTTGTATGAGCGAACTTTGATAACAGAGAATATAAACTTATACTGGATTGCAGAAACTAGGTGGAATAGCATATTCCATATGATTGAGAGATTTTTGAAATTGAAAAGCTGCATTCCTAATGCTCTACGAGCAGTACTTTCCACATATGCTGTGACTGACAAAGAATGGAAATCTCTCGATTTACTATATGAAATTCTGCATCCAGTAGAAATTATTTTGAAGGTTATTTGCACTGATGATATGGATTTACTGAAAGTGGAATATTCTATAGAATTTTTATTGAATAAACTTAATATCGTCGGCAACCCTTTGGCTCGTGAAAGGCTTATGCATAGATATAAGAGAAGAAATGTTGAAACCTTGACTCCTTTGAGGTATTTACATAACCCAAGGAAGTTTAAAGATGAATTAATTTCTGGACCTTTTCTTTTTTTAATGAAACAACATTTAAGGAAGTATGCTGAACAAACATATAGGAGATAATTTCCTGAACATGACGCTGAGAACACAACAGAATTATACAAAGAAAATGAAATAGGAGGAGACCTAAAAACAAATGTTACTGTTGTCCCATCTACTTACGAAGGTAATGAACTCATGCGTGAATATACAAGCGCAATGAAGAAAATGAAGGAAGAGCCCAAGATAGTAGCAGATGGATTTGAAATCTCTAAAGAATTTGAATATTTTGAAGCAACTTCGAACAGAAGTGAAAAGCTTGAGAAACTTTATAGAGCATTGCTTACAACTAAAGCAACTAGTGTCCAGTCGGAAAGAGCTTTTTCAATTACTGGACTTTTCAACACAAAAATTAGGACAAGTTTGTCAGGTAAAACACTGAATGCATTGTGTTTTTTAAAAGATTATTTTCGAAGGAAAGTGAATCATCAAGCAAGTCAAGAAACTTGATTGATTCTCAAAAATAGAACGACTTGGAAAAACGTTGCATTCCTGATTAAATAAATAAAATACCATTATTTTTTGTTATTGCTTGTACATAGATACAGATACAGGCACCACCAACATATTTGTGGATATCAGTCAAACTGTTACTTTCTCTCTTTCTCTGTGTATGTATATAAACAAAATACAATATATGACAAACTTCTTCGTTACAGGGACACCGCTCTAAACCCACGAAAACCGGTTTTTAACCGGTTTTGAGAATTACTTGTACTTAAACTCGGTTTTGGGAATTATCGGTTTTGTGCGAGCCCTAGTCATAGCCCAACTACTTAGGGAGCGAGTCAGTTTAGATGAGATGCAGTCTGGGTTCATGCCTGTGAAAAGCACCACTGATGTTAGATTTCTGGTATGACAGCTTCAGGAGAAATACGTAGCCAAGGATAAACCTCTGTACCTGGCTTTCGTTGACATGGAGAAAGCCTTTGACAGGGTCCCCGATCCCTTATCTGGTGGTCAATGAGGAAACTAGGAATAGAAGAATGGTTAGTGAGAGCTGTGCGAGCCATGTACAGAGACGCTGTCAGTAAGGTGAGGGTTGGCAATGAGTACAGTGAAGAACTCCGGGTAGAGGTAGGGGTCCACTAAGGTTCTGTCCTCAGCCCCCTCCTATTTATCATAGCCCTCCAGGCTATTACAGAGGAATTCAAGACAGGACACCCCTGGGAGTTCCTCTATGCTGATGACCTTGCACTAATTGCTGAGTCACTATCAGAACTAGAGAAGTTTCAGGTGTGGAAGCAAGGACTAGAATTGAAGGGCCTTAGAGTCAACCTGGCTAAAACCTAATAAGTAGGAAGGTAGACAAAACACAAAGCCCTTCAAGTAGATGGCCCTACTCGATCTGTAGAAAAGGCATAGGTAGAAATTCTATAAGATGCACCCAGTGCAAGCTATGGACACATAAGAGGTGCAGCAATATCAAAGGCAGGTTAACTAGGAAGTTAGTTTTTGTATGTAGCAGATGTTCAGGAGCTATAAACACTGTAAACAAACAGGAAACAACTTTTGTCTCATTCCAGGGAGAAAAACTAGATGTAGATGATAGCTTCCGCTATCTAGGTGACCAAGTTAGTAGTGTAGCTGCTAGAATAAGAATAGCTTGGGCAAAGTTCAGAGAGCTCTTACCTCTGCCGGTGACAAAGGGTCACTCTCTCAGAGTAAAAGGCAGACTGTATGACGCATGTGTACGAACAGCCATACTACATGGCAGTGAAACATGGGCCGTGACTGCTGAGGACATGCGTAAGCTCGCAAGAAATGAAGCCAGTATGCTCCGATGGATATGTAATGTCAGTGTGCATACTAGACAGAGTGTAAGTACCTTGAGGGAAAAGTTGAACCTAAGAAGCATCAGTTATGGTGTGCAAGAGAGACGATTGCGCTGGTATGGTCATATGGCAAGAATGGATGAGAATAGCTGTGTGAAAAAGTGCCACACCCTAGCAATTGAGGGAACCTGTGGAAGAGGTAGGCCCAGGGAGACCTGGGATGAGGTGGTGAGGCACGACCTTCGAACATTAGACCTCACCAAGGCGATGACTTCTGACCGAGACCTTTGGAAATATGCTGTGCGTGAGAAGACTCGGCAAACCAAGTGAGACCAAAATCCAAGGCTTCTGCCAGGGGTGTAGCCAGCCCACTTATGCGTACCTTACCTTCATTGGACACTAAACTCGCTTGCGATGACTTGTTGCAGCAAGTGAAATCGAAATCGAACTAAATTCGATGACTGGCACCCATGCCAACGTCGTCTCCTTCATTGGCCACGAAACTCGGCTTGCGAAGACCTATTGGGGCAAGCGAAAGCAAAATCGTGATGGCACCTGTGCTCAGCGTCGCCTTCCTGGCATTTGTGCCGGTGGCACGTATAAAGACATTCGAGAGAGATAGTTGCCAGTACCGCCTGACCGACCTTCGTGCCGGTGGCACGTAAAAGCACCCACTACACTCTCGGAGTGGTTGGCGTTAGGAAGGGCATCCAGCTGTAGAAATTCTGCCAAATCAGATTGGAGCCTGGTGTAGCCATCTGGTTCACCAGTCCTCAGTCAAATTGTCCAACCCATGCTAGCCTAGAAAGCAGATGTTAAACGATGGTGATGTTGATGATCATCATCATTTCTGTTGCTGTCACAGAATTTGAAATTTTAAGATTTAGTGAAAAATTTCAACTTTGTATATTTGTGTAACTGTTCATACTGAATCTGATTTCGTTAATTCACTTGTTCCAGAAAAATTTTAGACAAATGTTACAGGGGTTTAAAGTTTGATAATTTTTACTCAATCAGCTAATAGGATTTAGATGATTTAGATGCTGGTATTTTATGTGTGATTGCTATTTGTCACGAAATTACAACGATGAAAGTCAACACATTTTTCGTAACAAAAATTCAAAAGCGAAAGTTTGAGATACTGTTTAGGAGTTTCTCAGACACATGCAAAAAGAAAATAAAACTGGGGAATGAACCACTGCACAGCTGTTGATTACAGTAGCTATGTTTGTGAAATATGTGCAGAGGTCATGCTCCACAACACACATGCATACCTTTAACTATGTCCAATGCATACACACACACACACACACACACAAATATATACATATATCATCATCATCCTTTCAGTGTCTCCTTTCCATGCTGGCATGGGTTGGACGCTTTGATCAGAGCTGGCAAGCTGGAGAACTGCACCAGGTTCTAGTCTGGCACCTGCAAAGGACATACCTGTAAGTAGGATGGCCATGATTTTACTTAGTTTGATATGTCTTCTCAAGTACAGCAAATCGCCACACGTCTCAGTCCCTTGTCATCACCTCGGTGAGGCCCAGTGTCTGAAGACCCTTTCTCACCATGTCTACTCTTTCCACATGTTCCATCCACAATTAAAGATCAGTATTTCTTTAAGCAACAGTCCTCATCCATATCACTTGACCATACCAGCACAATCTTCTTTCTTGCACACAGTATCTGATACCTCCTGCACTCAGTTTTCCTCTTAAGTCATTTACACTCTGTTGT
The DNA here is from genome assembly GCF_046866305.1 of Octopus bimaculoides. NCBI lineage: Eukaryota > Metazoa > Mollusca > Cephalopoda > Octopoda > Octopodidae > Octopus > Octopus bimaculoides. Next base: position 31,369,587 of record NC_142945.1, on the reverse strand, counting down.
ATGTGCACACTGACATTACCCATCCAGTGGAGCATGCCGGCTTCATTTCTTTCAAGCCTTCACAAGTCCTCTGTAGTCATAGCCCATGTTTCACTGCCATGTAACATAACATGCAGTTCTTTGTTTTGAGGGGATCAAATCCTTCCACATCTCCCCTTTTTAGAATCAGTCCCCCTTATCTTCTCCCCTTTTGGGAATTGAACTTTATGCAGAGTTTTTATATCTCTTACACTTAGGGTTCAATTTCGGTGTTTCTGTTTTTTCTATTTTCTGGTGCTAGAACGTGTAGTTTGAAATTGTTTGGGTGTTGGTACCTCAAACATGTCATACTATACTTCCATGGGGATTTCTTTTCTCGTGACTGTTTTTTCCATGAAACTTTTTTTAAGTTGATTAATGTCTTTTATGTTCGACATCTTTTCCTTTTACCAGGAATAACATTCTTCCAATTTGTTTAATAATTTCACTGTCCTCCCAGCTTTCTTTACCATATCTATAGGTTTTTCAAAAACTTTGTCGCCTAGTTTAAAGAATTTTGAAGTATTTTTGTCATTTGCCTTTTTTTAAATTTTAACCCAGTGTCAGCTTATCAAAGATGGATCTGACCTTTCTAGCAAACATCAAATCTGTAGGTGACATTCCTGACTGTGTATTTGGATTAGGTGTTACTCAGTACATTCTTAGAAATTGTTGGAGTGCAAAATTGTCCATAACGTCATTGTTCACCTTTTTCAATGCCCTCTTGAAAGTGTCAACAAAACACTCTCTTTGTTCATTTGACCTAGAATGATAGGGTGGAGTGGCGACATGTTTGATGAATATTTTACAAAATTTTCTGAGCTTGTCTGATCTAAAATTGAGTTCCATTATCAGACACAATGGTGTCAGGAATACCATACCTGGTGAACAATTCATGTAAAAAACTTACTGTAACCACAGATGTCGGCTTTTTACATTTATGCACTTGTGGCACTGAAAAACTATCTGCCACAACAAGGTAATATGAACCCTTAAATGGACCTGCGTAATCAACATGCAGTCTGGCCCATGGAACATTTGTTTTTGGCCATGGTTGCCATTTAGTGGTAAGCACTTTTGCAGCTAAGGCACACCCTCTGCATGCTTTCACTGATTCTTCAATGTCACAGTCCATTGTTGACCAATATACATAACTTTTTCCTTTTACTAGGAATAACATTCTTCCAATTTGTTTAATATAACGAAGCGGGAGGGAAAGAAAGTATTTACACAACACACGAATATTAATATTACACGAGACAATGGCTCACAGTGAGCTGCTTGCTAACTCGAACTGCCTATCATTCCCAGTTTTTCATTTCATATCAATGAGTCAGTCTACCTTTAGTTACTTGGTGGATGATTAGAATCATTCCACAAAAGTAGTAGCTCTCTAAACTTTGTGCAGCCCATTCTTATTCTAGCAACTATGCTTTCAGAACTTCCTCCTCCACTGCTAACTGCTTCTAAGGATCTCCCATGAGCATTTGAGTAAGTCTATTGTTTGTGCATTTTTAGTAATTATTGTACCTGTACATTTGCCACACACTGTTTTCTCTGTTAACCCTCCTGTGATACTACCACACCTCTTATGTATCCAAAGCTTGCACTGGGTAAATTGTATGGAGTTTATACCAAAAGCTTTTCTACATATCGAGCAGGGCCATCTCCCTGAAAGGACTTGTGATTTATCTGTTTTCCTACTTACTAGGACTTTGATCTTTGATAAATTAACTCTAAAGCCCTTAAATTCCAGACCTTGCTTCCACTCCTGAATTTTTTTCTCTGGGTCAGGTAGTGATTCAGCTATAAAAACTAGGTCATCAGCATAAAGGAGCTCCCAGGATTAGCCAGTCTTGAATTCCTGTTATAGCCTGGAGGACTATGGTAAACAAGAGGGGACTGAGAACTGATCCTTGGTGAACTCCTACTTCTTCACTAAATTTACTGCTATACTCATTGCCAACCTTCACCTTACTGGTAACATCCCTGTACATGGCTTGTACAGCTCTCACTAACTTCTGCATTGACCACCAGATAAGGGAGCAGGGGACCCTGTCAAAGGCTTTCTCCATGTTACTAAAGGCCAAATACAGAGGTTTATTTTTGACTAAATACTTCTCCTGCAGTTGCTTTACCAAGAATATAGCATCAATTGTGCTTCTCTTGGACACAAAACCAAACTGCATCTCATCTAGGATCATTCCTTTCTTAATTAGTTGAGCTATAACCCTCAGTAACTTTCATTATCTGGTCCAGCAATTTGATACCTCTAATTATTTCTGTCTAAGGCATCACCTTTGCCTTTGTAGCTGTTGTTAGGTATGACTCCCTTGTGGACAACCTTATATAAATAATTAAGTAAACAAGGAAAATTTTTAGTCGGTTTCTATTCATATCTTTTACAGAATTATCCCTCCAATAAACAATAAATATAGAAGATTATAATTAGTTAATTGTATGTCTTGCAAACAACTCACACATGCAAGTGCTACCAGTCAAGAACTCTGCATACCGGAAGCCAGCAAGTGTATGGGGTCATCAGGAGAGAATGCGTGCCGTTTCGGGGCCTACCTCTGACGGCATCAATGCGCACTGGCACCCCCCCTCACTGATATGAGGCCCCGCTTGCTAGATCAACTGATTATTAAAACAAAGCTCAATATTTCTCTAGCCATCGCTCATCGTCTCTTTTTACCCAAATCCAGTGGCTAGCCTTCTCCACTGTATTTTGGATATCGCTCATGGTGGTATTTACCTTACAATGAGTTAGGCCTAACGATAACAGCAGTCGTCTCACACTGTGTACTACAAATCCTCTACATCCAACTTCAATTGGAAAATGCTCCGCTTTCCAGCCTGCGTCTTCACATTTCTCGAGGAGGTTTACATAACGGTCCATCTTTCGATCCCGCACGCCGTCCATATTATCTTCATGAGGAACCGTTAACTCGACTCGATTTACAACTTTCCTTCTTTCACACCACATTAAAATGTCAGGTTTTCCCGTAACTGGGATGGGAAAGAATGCCTAGCACCCAGGCAAATCTGCAGTCACTTCCCAATAGTTGTTCCACTTTTCATTTCTCACAGGAAGTTTCTTTTTCTTGAAACGGATCCGCTGACCTGAGCGCACGAAGGTACTAAAATCTTTAGATGGTTCTTTCAAGGGTTTTTTCTCAGTGTTGTTGAGATGAATTTGGTTCTTCATAGCATTGAAAATAACCTTCAGGATCAGGTTGTGTCTCCATGTATATCTATTCAATGCTAAGGAACAGTTGGAAAGAATGTTTCAGTGTTCTGACCTTTCCGCATTTGCATATGTCATTCTTTGAGACGTTCCATCTTACGAGATTCCTAGGTGATGGCAAAACATCAGAAAACTTAGCTGAGATGTCGTCCACTTCCATATTTCATCCTAACGTATTTTCCTCTCAACAACATGTTCTTCCCATCTCTTTATCTGTCCTTGTTGACTACATCGGATCAAATGAAGCTCTCTTCTCTCTGCTTCTCTTGTTTTGACGCTGTTGCTAACAGCAGATCTGCATTCGCTCCGCATCATATCTGCAAATAGTCTGAACTGATTTGCGCCAAAACCAAGTCCTCTCCGATGGTTCTGCGTTGCACCCACCATATCTCTGTGTATAAGAGAAGACAAGATTTAAACAATAGTTTTTTTTATATCAATTAATTTAAATAAATAGAAGAGTTGTTGTATTGAGAATGTAATTGTTTATATATTTTTTGTTGCAGTTCTAAATAGGGGAGGACTTAGATATTATTTAATTATATACATACATATACACACCTATCTTATTGTTTTATGTTGTGGTGACAAGGGACTCTCTTGGACATGAATGGGTTTTGATTGGTATATGTTTGAGATGTAATGAAGTGAATTTCCATGGTTGTGGATTGCACTTGGTTGTATCGTCCATTAGAATGTTTTTGTTGTTTTTTAACTGTAATTGATGTATGATTGAATAGTTAACGCTCACGCTCATAATATATAGACATTTGAACTAATTTTTACAATCCAGCTGTCCTTTCACATGGAATTTTGTCTGTCTTTAACCCTTTCGTTACTATATTTCTGACCAAAATACACCCCTCATGAGTTTCAATTAAATTCTAAAATAATCATGAATTTAGACTAGTCTCATTAAACGCCTGTAACTTTTTTATTTATCAACATATTAATGTGATATTTGGAACATAATTAAAGAAAGGGTTCTTAATCAATTCTATTGCATAATTTTTGTCTCAAAGTTCTTCACGTACTGGGGTACAGCTAGTGTCTCTCACATGTAAATATTGGTTCAGCTTCACGAATCGTACTCATTCATAATACTGGAAATATATTCATCGCCAAAAGGTTCCTGATCGCTCCAGTAATTTATTATTCTGGGTAACTGTCTAATACCCATAATAATATTTATGGCAAAAAATGCCCGTATTTCATCTACAGTTGCAGGAAACCGCAAGCTATCTTTATTTTCCGGCTTGTTTACATTCTGCGTAACGGTTTGTTTCCGCAGTAATCATTTCAAACAAGCATGCTGAAAAAAATAAGAAAAAGAAGTCTGAAGGTTTCGCTTCCTGAGAAAGACTATGGGTAGACCCTGTCTCCTCAGAAAAATTGTTAATAAACATATTTTTTAAATCTTTACTCCATTCTGGTGTAAAATCATCCTCACTGTTGCCGTCGCTGCTTTCAGTTTCGGATACAGAAATATCTGATTCATTATCGTTCACCACGTGCTTTTGTAGCTCATTCATTCTTTTCTTCGATATCTCCATATCTTCGGTTGAAAAACCTTCAAATTCGGAATCACTGCTTGATAGCATGAAACTCCTCTCCATCTTCAAAGTTGAAAAAAATTAACGCCGCAAAAAATGTGGAAAAAAATCTTCCAAAATTCACTAGTGTTCAAATATCACACCAAACAATGTCGGATACAATAACTCAACTGTTTGCAAAGTGAAATGAGGGTTTTTTAACGAATGTACTAACGAGATTTGGGTTCAAATATACATTTAAATAACAATGGGTACTCTTGGCCGGCTACGGCCGGGTTGGTCTTATGAATCAAAAAAATTTTCAGCCAGCTACGGCCAGGTTAGTAACAAAAGGGTTAAACCATGACCCTGAAGTGACTTTTATATATATATATATATATATATATATATATATAAGGGAACTGTTATTGTGTATATATCTCAGAAAATGTATATAAGTCAAAACAATTTGTTGGCCTTTTTGGGGTTTTTTGAAATAATTGTTTATGTTATATATTATGTTCTATTATATTCGTAGTATATTATGTAATATTGTAATATTATAATATAATATAAATAAATTGTTGGATTGTCAATAGTATCTCTCTATTTAATTTATCTTTGTCATTTTATTATACCCATATCTATATGGTATTCAACTGACGTACCAGTGCATTGGATGTTTAACACACCCCTTTGAAGGAACTCTTTTCCTCAGTTTGTTACATTTAAATCTATATATATATACACCTATACATATACATCTATATATATATATATATATATATATATATATATATGGTGGTTGTCTACTCCTTAAACAGAGTTTGACCACCTCCTGCACCTACACCTTAGCCCTTTCATGGCGTCTGATGTGGCTTTTTAAACCAGACAGTGTTTTGAAAAAACACCCACACAGATTGCACCTCTGATTTGCACTACCAATACCTGCAAGTAAGTTCTGCTCATTGTGGATCCTAACATGTCTTTTAAGACCCCCATTGGATTTGCAAACCCTCTGGCACACACCACATTCAAACGTGTGCACAGACATATAATCAGAATAATTTTATATATATACTATTTTTTATCTTTTATATTTTATTTATATATATATTTTTTTTTTTTGATGAACTGCTCCACATCGGTCACCGGAGTGATATTTGATCACTTTACAGAGTGTCTGAGTGTCGGTTAGGTGTCTGGAATGGGACGGCTTACCTCATGGGCAGGTAGAAGCTCTTTAACCTTGGTTGGTAATCTACCTAGGAGAAGGAAATCTCCGAAATAAAACCTGAGGCCTTGGAAATTCCTGGTTTTGTCAATTCTCTTGTCACACCGGTGAATATATATATATATACACATACATACATATATACATGCATACATATATTTATACATATATATACATACATATAGACACATATATACATATAAATCTCTATATATACATGTATATATGTAAATTGTCCTTGCACAGGGGCCATCTGGACTCCCGTTTGCACTGTGAACAGGGATTAATCTTCTCTCTTCGCTCCACATGGGCTCAACTCTCCTCCTCTCTTCATCTAACCTCCTCCCCTTGCCTTTCTCCCCCTCCCTTCTACTTCCTCCCCCTCCCTTCTACTTCCTCCCACTCACCTCTCCTCTCTTACTCCAACTCCTACTTCTCTTCACCCCTACTCTCTTTTGTCTTCTCTCTTACTCTCTTCTCTCATACCCACCTTCCCCTTCATCATCAACCCTCCCTCATAAGCCCACCCCACCCCTACACATTCCTACCCCACCTTCCCATCCCATCCCTTACACCCTCTCCCACATACCCCACCCTCTACCTACCCCCACGCTCTGCCTACCCACATACCCCACCCATGCTTTCCCCACTCTTACCTCCCCCACCTCCCAACACCACACCACACTACACCATACCACACAACATCACATCACAACACACCACCACGCACACACCAGCTCTGACCAATTCCCATCCCCACATTTTCACACCTACACATACACACGCACACCTCAAGATCACCAGCCCTCTTTCACACACATACATACTCTCTTACACACATGCGCACCTTCGTTTTGGGATCACTACTCCATTGTTATCTCCCCTTCTTCTTAGCTCTCCTGTGTGACCCTTCTGTCCGGCATTCGCCATGATAGATCGCTAACCACTACACACATATTTTTCTCTCCTTGTTTCTTTCTGTGGAAGAGCATAGGCTTGAAACGTTAAAGACTTTTTCAATTCCCGAGCGTTATACTAATACATCTGTTTCTTTTCTACACCACTTGTCTTTGTCTTTTGTTTTTTTGTGAATACACCCTATATATATCACACTCTCACGTGGTCACACCAGTTGATCCTGTCTCCTCTCATCACCCACAAACTTCTCCACTAGACTTTCTACTTTTCTACACTTTACGAATTCTCTTTTGGACTTTCTACACTCCGGCTGCACCTCTCCTGCCTATGGATTACTCTAGACTCTTCTGTTGATGAGAAATCGCTCCAATACACCACAATTTCTGAAGCCTTTGAACTTTTTGAACTTTAATGTAAAACTTTTATTATCATTATTATTTTTATACTATGTTGTTTCTTCGTACTCTGGATGTTCTTACTCTGTTTTCTCTAATCTGCACCTGTTACTTTGCCTCCCTCTCCCTCCTTTTCTTTTCTCCTTTTGTCTTCTCTTCTCCCTTTCTCCCCACTTTCTCTATTTGTTCCATCTTCATCTTTTCTTTCTCTGTTTTTATTTTCTTCTCCTCATGCCTTTGCTTTTTTTTCCCCCACACCTTTTGAATTTTTCCTTCCCACGTTTAATTTCCTCCCCACTTTTTTTTTTTGTCGTACTAGCATGCCAGACTACAAATCTTTCCTCCTCACTCTTTACAACCGCCTAAAACAACACCGCCACACACTTTCCGCCCACTGCTTTCAGCCTTCCATTAATCTTTCTTTACTCATTTTTAAAAACACTTATTTCTCAAGCCACTTTTCGTTTCTCAGTTGCTTCTTACATCACCACCACATCCCTAAAGGTTTCCGCATCCATTTCCACCCCACTCTCCACTCTGCTACAACTCCGTACTATATCCTACCGCCTTATGTGTGCCACCATTCGCTCCAATCTCTCTAAAATTCATACCATCAACCTTTTTCCCCTCTCTGTCGCCCTCCCATGCTCACAACACGTTGCGTTATATAATTCATTTAAATCATCTCTTTCATCAATTTCTTGACAACACCAAACTTCGTAAACTCCACTCATTCCTCTATTCCATGCCACTACCCTTCTCCCTCCCTGATATGCTCCCTCACTCACACCCAACCTCCTGTCCCTCCAAACCCCTTCACACATATGCCCTACCTCCTCCGTCCCAGCCTTCCACCATCCCTACCACCCCTCCTACTTCTATTCCATCCACCCCTTCTCCACTTCAGTCTGTTGTTACCATTCCCCCAGATCTTCCCCTTTCTGAGGCGGAGCGCTCCATCCTCAGTAGGGGTCTGCGTTTCATCCCCCTCACTCCATCCTGCAACGAATTTCGGACTTGTGCTGATATCCATGGCTTTGTGCGCTTTTCCGCGACATTCCACCCGCCTCTAACGAGGAGGACTGCTTCAGCAAACTGGACCGCTGACCATCCCAGTGGACACCTGCTCCTGGCCAGTTCCATGCAGTTGATCCTTTTGCGGGTGCCTGCCAGCGCGCTGTGGACCGGTTTAACTTTTCCAGGCATCCCTGTCGTCTTCACATCTCCCCATCTGAATTCTCAGCCCTTCGATCTCTCTGACTCAGCACTGACATCATTATAAAACCGGCTGACAAGGGTGCAGCTGTGGTGGTATGGCGTGCGGACCTCTACAAGGCCGAAGCTCTCCGCCAACTTCAAGACACCTCCTTCTACTGCCCTATGACCCCACACCCGGCTGCCAACAGACTGTGTCCTCCACTATCCATGACCTCATCTCCTCCTCCTCTCTCCCTGCCACCGCCTCCAACTCCATTGTCCGCACCCCCCACACACCCACCATTTACTTCCTCCCCAAAATCCACAAACCTAACAACCCTGGCTGCCCCATCGTCTCCACCTGTAACTGTCCCACCAAGCTTATCTCCAAATATCTTGACCATGTCCTTGCCCTCCTAGTGGCTTCTCTCCCTTCTCACATTCATGACACCAACCACACACTTCGCTTGTTCAACACTTTCTCCTTCCCTTCTAGCCCCTCTAAACTTCTCTTCACCCTCGACATCCAGAGCCTCTACACGGTGATCCCTCACCACGAGGGGCTGCGTGCACTTGACCTCCAACCCAACCCAACCCCCAACACCTCCACACTTGTTCATCTGGCCGAACTTGTCCTCTCACTTAACTGCTTCTCATTCGTGGGCGATTCCTACCAGCAGGTCTCGTTAGTGGCCATGGGAACGAGAATGGGCCCCAACTATGCGAACCTGTTCGTTGGCTACGTTGAGGCCCAAATATTCTCAAGTTTCACTGGTCCCACTCCTGAACTATATGGCCATTATATTGAGGACTGTATCGGTGCAACTTCACTCTCCCATGAACATCTAGACTCCTTCTTCTCTTTTGTCAAATCTTTCCATCCTGCCCTCCACTTCTCCTGCACTATCTCTGACACCTCTGTCTCCTTTCTTGACATTTCAGTCAGCATTCATCACTCCACTCTTACCACCTCCATCCACTACAAACACACAGACTCACACTCATACCTCAAATTCTCCTGCTCCCACCCTAAACACACCAAGCTTTCCATCTCCTATTCCCAATTCCTCCGTGTACGCAGGCTCTGTAGTGACGACCATGACTTTGAGACTCAGTCTCAACACATGGCTTTCCACTTCATCCTATGTGCATAACCCCTCACCACTATCCACACCGCCCTTGCCAGAGCACTTTCCATGGATCGTGCATCGGCTCTCTTCCCCTGAACCCGCCCTATCACATCACCGACTCCTTCACCTGTACTTCTACCAATATCATCTATTGCATCTCCTGCTCTCTCTGCCATTCTCTGTACATCAGACAAACGGGACACCGCTTGGCTGACCGGTTCGCAGAACACCTCCGAGACATCCGCCTCAGCAATGACATCCTGGTCTCACGCCATTTCCGCTCTACCAGTCACTTTTTGCAATACCTGTCCGTGTTCGGATTGTCTTTGCACAGGGGCCATCTGGACTCCCGTTTGCGCTGTGAACAGGGATTAATCTTCTCTCTTCGCTCCTTTGTGCCACATGGGCTCAACTCGCCTCCCCTCTTCATCTAACCTCCTCCCCTTGCCTCTCTCCCCCTCCCTCCTGCTTCCTCCCACCCATCTTTCCTCTTTTACTCTGACTCCTACTTCTCTTCACCCCTACTCTCTTTCTCTCTTCTCTCATACCGACCTTCCCTACTTCATCATCAACCCTCCCTCATAAGCCCACCCCACCCCTACACATTCCTACCCCACCTTCCCTATCTTTTTCAATTCCCGAGCGTTATACTAATACATCTGTTTGTTTTCTACACCACCTGTCTTTGTCTTTTGTTTTTTTTTGTGAATTGTCCTTATATATAGATATAGGGCAGGGAATTGCCAATTAATTAATAAAATTAATAATTCACAATTTTGCCAAGTAATTCAGTATGCAAAAAAACCTTTTATCGGTAAATCATTTATAATTATAAACATATAGGGATCAGCAGGAGTTGCTTCACCAACATACTGAAAATTTAGAAATAGCAGTTAAAGAACTACTAATTCTAACTACAATTTTTTCTCCAACGGATGGCAATATTTATGGCACACATAGAACGAAATGGAAGAGAAAATAAACGAAAACAAACCTGCCGTTAGTTAATCATGTACAACGTTTCGTGATTAGAATATAAAATTTCTTTCCACTCATCTGCATGATATACAAAATTATAAATCTAAAAATGTTAATATACTTATGCATATCTGACCAGGTGACATCAAATATCACATAAGAAAAAATCAGCATCTACAAATTTATCGACTAGTGAGTTCCGCATCCCTCCTCAAAATTATCCCATGTGCGTCACATATGTGCAGATGTATGTACACATATACACATGCATATATATGTGAGATAATAGTTTCAGTATCAATAATGAAAGTATTATCTTACATTACAATAGAGATGTTATTGTTTCACTTTTGACACATAATACTGAAATAGTGTATGAGATAAGAGATTGCTCCAGGCTCACAGGCAAGAAGTTGAATTTTTTTTTTCGCCCATGACACTTTATGGGCCCTAAATAAGGCATGTGTAAAATTTGAATGAAATCGGTTGGGTAGCTCTCAAGTTTTAATGGTACACACACACAGACATACACACGTTCTCAGTTTTATATACACATAGATGTTTATGTGCATCTGTGAATCAGTGAGTAGACTTGCACTCATGATCACTAGATTGTGGGTTTGATGCCCTGACTGGGTGGCGCATTACGTTCTTCAGCAAAACACTTCATTTCATGTTGCTCCAGTCCCCCTTTTAGTCACCTAACCAGGGGTGGCACCATTTGAAGGGTAAAATAATGCAAAACACATTGTGACCAGCGATGTGTAACAACATTTGATAGCCTGGTGGATTATGTGATCACACTGTGTGTGTGTGTATGTATGTGTATATATATATATATATATATATATATATATATATATACAAACACACACACACACACACACACACACACACACACACACACATACACACACAAACGAGGTGGTATCAAAATATTCCAGGCCTAGTTATATTTAATAAAAAAATAACTTATTTTACCTAAGTTTTAATATCTCCTTCAAAGTAGTCGCCTTGCGCAGCAATACACTGATCCCACACTCCTGCCACTTTTGCAATCTGGCCTTGAAGTTGCTTTCCGTGAGTCGAGGACCTTCTGCAATTTACTCTGGATCTTGACAACGATATAAAAATTGCAACCTTTTAGCTGCATTTTCATTTTGGGGGAGAGTTGGAAGTCCACAAGTGCAAAATCCAGTGAAAAGGGTGGGTGTGGAAGTTATACCCTGTTGTTTCTGGTGAGAAACTCACAAATGAGGAGAGCTTGGTGATGGGGTGTATTGTTGAAAAATACAATTCTTAATGCTCCACAGATCCAGTTGCTTTCGCTAAGTGTTCACCCTCTTCAAAATGTTGCAGTAGACCTCTTGATTAATGGTCTGGCCCTGGGAACAAATTCTGGATGCAGAATACCACACTTCCAGGGGAGATGCTCACAGCAGGTCTTCCAAACCGCTCATTGCTTCTGCTTTTAAAGCACCCAAGCCACTCAAAACATTGCGTACGACTCATTGCCTCATCACTGTAAGCTTGCTGAAGCATGCTAAATGTCTCTGTAGCAGACTTCTCAAATTTAACGCAAAATTTTGCATTGGCTCTTTGTTCTTGTCCTTGACAAAATTGCAGACTACAGCTCACATGATCACAAAAACAGAAATTTTACAACTTGCTAAGTAAACACTGCGAAGCCACTTAGTACACTCCCTCATGAAGGTCACTGTTAGCTCTTACTGCACACGCAACCTTTTGCTGCTATCTGTTGGTGCACTACAGAACTAATCTGGGAACTTTTTAATACCACCTCATATATATCTATCTTGTATATTAAAAGGCAAGTTGTCTGTCTGTATGTGTGTGTTGTGTGAAACACTTCTCCTACAATTTTTAACTGAATTTCACCAAATTTGACATGTGTGCTCTCTTTGATTTAGGACGCTTTTTCTTATAATTTTTTCCTCGAAATTCTGTGCCCCCAACATAAATACACTGCTCTCAATTCCCTAGGATTTGGCTTGAGCCAGCGAAAAAAACGTGACACACACCCAGCTGGAAAAAATCAGTACTTTACTTTGTCAGCTGTGGCGAGCTCTTATAGATTGCTTGCACAGTACTGCCAGCAATATTCATTTGTGAGTCACAATTTGCCTGTTTTCACTTGAGCACTCTTTGTCATATAATTATTCCAACTTAAACTAGCCACTCCAAAACTCTTATCCAAAATTAAAAATCCTTAATTCGGTGTGTTTTACTATTTTTGGGGTGCTACACATTCACCGCTTTTTCCTTAGGACTTTTTCTATTGTGTAAACTGATAATTTTTCACTATGCCTTGACGCAAAAGATCCAATATAGGTTGGCAAACAAATGCTGCAAAGAAATATAAACGTATACATGCAAATGAATCTGCCAAGGACGCTGCCAGGAGGAACTCTCTCAATGGACTTAGGATGGCTTCAGCGCAAAGAAGGGAAAGTGAAGAGCAGTGTTGTGACGGGTTAGCACGTATTGCTGCGCAACGAGCAACGTTCAGCACGCCAAACAAGAAATGCTTCCTCTACTGCTGCTGTACAAGCTTCAGAGTCTGCAGCACAATGCGCAGATCGACTTACAAGAGATGCTTCCTCAGCTGCTGTTGCACGAGCTGCAGAGACTGCAACACATCGCACAGATAGAGTTACAAGAGATGTTGCAGCAACTGAGACCACAGGGGAAAGACAACAAGGGATGTTGCTCTATGCGGCAAACAGGAAAATATCAGGTAACCATACCCTTGTTACCTTATTTATTTCATTAGCGTAATCTTCCCAGTATGCTCTCTGTTAAGTGCCCTCAATTGTGAGGTAGGCAACAGATACTACACTTTTCATCTTTTTTGCACAGGCCACACGTCAAATATTTTGTTCAGATAATGTTGTATGTGCAACCCAGCAAAACAACAGGTAAACATACTATTTCTCTTTATGTCATATCTTTAGGCTCAACCTTTCCATCTGTTAAGCAGCACATGTCAGCAGTTATGTGGTAAGGAAAATAAACTCAATTACTGCCGGTTTTTTACAGATCGACCTACTATACCAATGGAAAACAATGACAGTGGTGTGGGCGTATGACTCTGCATGTTCATTATTGCGCTAAATAAATCAAACAACGCAGGGAACATCTGCCATGATTTCTTTCATTCAGTTTAGAGGTGCATCTGTGAATGGTCTAAAAACCAAACTTAACAAACATACTTAACAAACAGTGCCAGGCAATGCCAGGTACGCCTGCTGGTATATATAAAACTGAGAATGTGTGTCTGTATGTGTGCATCACTAAAACTTGAAAACTACCCAGCGGATTTCATTCAAATTTTGCACATGCCTTACTTAGGGTCCATGCAGTGTCATGGGCCAAAACAATTTTCAACTTCTTACTTAATGCAAGCTTGGAGCAATCTCTTATCTTTTATACTGTTTCCATATTATGTGTCAAAAGTGAAACAACAACTCTATTAATACTTTCACTATTATATGGTTTCAATTTCAATTACTTTCATTATGTATCTGTATGTATTTATATATGTTTGTATATATATATGTGTGTGTGTGTGTGTGTATGTATAATATAGGTGGAGGCGCATTGGCCCAGTGGTTAGGGCGGCGAACTCTCAGTTGTAGGATCACGGTTTTGATTCCCAGACCGGACGTTGTGAGTGTTTATTGAATGAAAACACCTAAAGCTCCATGAGGCTCTTCCTGTTTCTGTTGTACCTGTATTCAAAAGGGCCAGCCTTGTCACAAACTGTGTCATGCTGAATCTCTGAGAACTACATTAAGGGTACACATATCTGTGAAGTGCTCAGCCACTTGCACGTTAATTCCACAAGCAGGCTGTTCCATCGATTGGATCAACTGGAACCCTCGTCATCCCAACCAGTGGAGTGCCATCAATATATATATATGCATATATGAGTACAGGACTTCACCAACAGTAAACAACATGAAATACAAAAACAGATGAATTAAATACATAAACAACGTGAGAAAAAATGGAAAACAGCACAAAAGAGAAAGAGGAGAGAGAGAGAGAGAGACAGGTAGAAAACGATGAAGGGGAGAAAAAGGGTATTAGAGAAGGACGAGGGAAAAAACAGTATAGAGTTGCATCAAAAAGGTTAAGATAAACTCAATTGAAAATGGATGCGTAGCATTCAATTAGATAATGATATAAATGATACATATGTATACTCTTTTACTTGTTTCAATCATTTGACTGTGGCCATGCTGGAGCACTGCCTTTTGGTCAAGCAAGTCGACCCCAGGTCTTATTCTTTCTATGTCTAGTACTTATTCTATCAATCTCTTTTGCTGAACAGCTAAGTTACAGGGACGTAAACACACCAGCATTGGTTGTCAAGCGATGCTGGAGGGACAAACACACACACATACATATATATATACATATATACAACAGGCTTCTTTCAGTTTCCGTCTACCAAATCCACTCACAAGGCTTTGGTCAGCTCAAGGCTATAGTAGAAGACACTTGCCCAAGGTGCCACGCAGTGGAACTGAACCCGGAACCATGTGGTTCGTAAGCAAGCTACTTACCACACAGCCACTCCTACACCTCACAGCCATTCCTACGCCTACGTATGTGTGTGTGTATCTATATATATATATGTGTGTGTGTGTGTGTGTGCATATATGAGTACAGGACATCACCAACAGTAAACAACATGAAATACAAAACCAAATGAGTTAAATATGTAAACAACGAGAGAAACAAATGTAAAACAGGACAAGTAACATAAAGAACGACCCTTCAGTTGTCCTCTGTCTACCTACTTCTCATTTCGTGCATTGAACGACATTATGAGTCTTCGAAGACAGTTGCTCCCATAAATACCAAAATAAAATTTTGGATTTGTGGAGGGTCAAAGTTGGGAACAAAAGCAGGACAGTGTAGACATACAAGGAAACTGATTGAAAACAAACATGGAGGGTCGTTAGATTAGAACGAGGAGAAAAAAGTGAACGCTGAGAGAAATATTTTCTTTGAAAAGAGAAAAGACAGAAGAGAGAGATAGAAGACGTCCAGTCCCTAAGACGTTGTGAAGGAAAAGAAAGATGGACTATGGTCATGTGTGAGCAACAAGAGAGACAGATGCAAAATGGTGAAGGGAAGAAAAGGGAATTAGAGAAGGATGGGGGAGAAAACAGTATAAAGTTGCATCAAAAAGGTTAAGATAAACTTGGAAATGGATGCATAGCATTCAGTTCGACAATAATATAAATAATATATATAGATATATATGAGTACAGGTCAAAGTTGGGAACAAAAACAAGACCATATAGACATACAAGGAAACCAAACAAAAACAAACATGGAGGGTTGATAGACCAGAAGAGGAGAAAATAGTGAATGCTGTGAGAAATATTTTCTTTGAAAAGATAAAATATAGAAGAGAGAGATAGAAGGCATCCAGTCCTTAGGACGTCGTGGAGAAAAAGAACGATGGTCACATAAGGAAAAGAATGATGGATGATGGTCATGTGTGAGCACTGAGAGAGAGGCAGATAGAAAACGGTGAAGGGGAGAAAACAGTACAGAGTAGAGTCACATCAAAAAGGGTAAGATAAACTTATTTGGAAATGGATGCATGGCGTTCAATTAAATAATAATAATAATAACTAGTATATATGTCTGTGTATGTATGTATATATCTAGATATATATATATATATATATATATATATATATATATATATATATATATATATATATATCATCATCATCGTTTAACGTCCGCTTTCCATGCTAGCATGGGTTGGACGATTTGACTGAGGACTGGTGCAATATATATATATAGATCTATATATATATATATTTAGCATTTTTTTGATGTCCTGTACCCATATATGCTTGTATGTATACATATAGATGTAGGTATGTACATATATGTATGCATATATGCATATAATTATATATTATTTATATATATATATATGAGTGTGTGTGTGCATACGTATTCATCTATATGTGTGTATATATATATATATGTGTGTGTGTGTATATATATATGTATGTATATAAATTGAAAACGTAAAAATGAAAACAGAACACAAAGGATTCCGCGGTACACGTGTTTCAAGCTTTATAGTCGTTGCATCATTATATTGGTATATAATTGATAGACAGGATGGTATAAAGCTGCAAATATATTCTTTCCCAAGTGTTATATCACAAAGAAGAAGTCACCAAGAAAAAAGTAAAAGAGAGAGAAACAGATAAAAAATGGAAGTCCACTTGGTATTGTCCATTGTAATATACATTGTAATATCTTTATCGTTTACATAAAAGCTCATTGGTATTCCGAAATCTGTCCAGATTGTGCCACAATTCAGGGTAGAGTGAATGCTAAATAAACAATACTAGCTTATATGAGCTAGAAGGAGAGGGTCCAAAAAAGGAAGAAGTTGGAGGTTAAAACAATATAAAATACGAAGAAAACAATATAAAAAAATACACAAGTACTAATACAAAATAATAGAAGTTAAATCGGGGGGGGGGGGTAATATAAGAAACAATAAGAAAAAATCCGGATAGTAAAGTAAGATGCATATAGACTATTTAGAAGGGTTGGAGAAGGGTGGTAAATATAAAAGTAAAGAAGTAAATATAAAATGTATGTATATATGTATGTTTATATATATATATAAATGCAACACAAATCTTTGAAAAAACTCTTAACCAATGCCAAACTACACACACCACTTCCACCCCCATCAGTTAAAAAATGTGCACGCCCTAATTGTGGTACCTGTCCCTACCTACTTGAAGGCTCTAAATTTACCTTCAAACGAGGAACAAAGTTTAAAATGAAAACCAATTTCTCTTGTTCCTCTGGGAACCTCATTTATGTCCTCACATGCGCAGGTTGCCAACACTACTATATCGGACAGACGAGCCTCCCTGTTGTGTAGAAGAGTAGCAGTCCATAAAGAACAAATAAATCTCCCTCAACACCGCCAAATTCCACTCAGTGGCCACATAGACTCTTGCTTCAGAAACAAGAACCCTAAATTCCTTATATTCCCTTTCTATCAATGTAAAGACAGAATCTCCACACAAGAAAGAATCAACAAGGAGAATCTTTTCATAGAGAAATTCCAACCACTTCTTATCACACAAACCCCTCAGTGACCATATTTCTCTAGGAACAGATATAAACTTCCTATTGACAAAGAGTCCATAACTCCAAGTAAAGAGTATAAAACCCACAGATTTGTCTTCCCTTACACACACTTCCTGTTTTGACACCACACTTCCTGCTTAACACATAAACCTTTAGCCCCTTTTCTTTTTTTAAACCTAACACAACTCTCAATTTCATGCATCTTTATTTTTCCAACTATTATCTACATGGATTACCATTGAACTTTAAAAGCTCAAAGACAATATAATGTATACTTCATTTATGTATGTATATTTATGTTTGTGTATATATGTATGTATGTGTGTCTGTGTAGAAAGAAGACTCATATATTTGTGTGTGTGTGTGTGTGTCTGTCTGTGATTGTACCCTTACTATTGCTTGACAACTGATGTTGCTGTGTTTACGTTCCCATAATTTAATGGTTCGGCAAAAGATACTGATAGAATAAGTACTTACAAACAATAAATCCTGTGGTCGATCTTTTCAACCAAAGGCGGAGATTTATTCTTTCTTATGATAAAATACTCCAACATACAGGTGACAGCACAGGACATTACAAACATGTAAGGTTCATGAGTTTGTTTGATTTATACAATTAAAAATATAAAATGATATATATTTATGATGAGGTTTAATAACAATGAATTAATTCAACTGTAGAGACTGCTGGACTTCAACTTGCCTCATTGTGGATAATAGGTGGGATTCTCGGTAATATTTCTGTGACTAAACTTTCTTAAGCACCCTACTGTAATGTTTTGGATACATTTACTTGAGTTTACTTTGTTAACATAGGTACTGTCATTTAATAATCATGTAAGTTTCCTTACATATTTTTTTTTGATAACTTCTTTCCTTAAATTTTAGAACATCTTGTCCACCCCTTCTTAAATTGAAACTACCTGTAAATAAATTTGTAATATTCCCTAAACCAGGCATGGGCAACCTGCAGCCCGCAAGCGCCTCCCATGTGGCTCGCAGCGCCTTGTCAAGATTTCCATTAGGTGCAGCCCGCGAGACATTTCCCGTGACCCAGTGGGGTTTTTTGAACCGACGGCAAATTTAACAGAACCAATCAGCAGCCGTCTTCTCCCCAGCTAGAATAGCATCCTGCTTTCATGATACTGGCACTGAATAAACATAACTTTGGAGAAGAATTAGAGAGAAAGAGGAATTCGTCCTTTTGTCCAATACTGCAAGTCTTAATAAGGTTCAATTTACATTTATCATTGATTTTGTGTTTTTGTTATTTTTTCGGGTTGGTAGGGACTGCAGCCTGTGAGGTGGCCCGCAGTCTGGTTTAGGTTGCCGACTCCTACTCTAGATTCAGAGCCAGATTTCATGGCCTTATCTAATTTCTTTGTTAATGTCTCTTCTATTCAGTCTTATCTAGACTCAACTGCTTGCTAAATGTAATAGACTCTGAATGAATAGCTCGTTTGAGGGTGCACCACCACCTATTATTGATAATGGTGCCTGTTAAAGCCCTCTGCACTAACTCCTTAGCCTGAGCCCAGAAGGTTTTACAAGTTAAAATAGACCTGTTCATCTTCCAGTACCCAGATCCCTGTCTATGACACTTAACTAGGTATCCCTTACTTGTGGTTTGTGTATGGGACACAACAAAAGCGTGGACAACTAACAGTATCCCTGTCTGTACCTCTAACAATAATCCTATCTAAATAAGATCTGTATGAACCATACTGTGGAACAAGCAGCTCATCCAGTTTGTACCAGTCTACTAGATTATAGCTCTCTAGTAGCCTTTTGAGGTCAGGATTTACCCTTCTATCAGCTGAGCCAACACTATCCACCCATGTGTCGAGAATAGTGTTAAAGTCTCCTTGTACAACTAGAGTTTTTGACGTCACTAAGAAACTCTTCAGGTCCGGTAAAAACCAGCCTGCCTACACTTATTTGGAGCGTAGACAGCTACAAACCTGAAGGACTGTTTACTCACATGTGTCACATCTAGAATGACCAACCTTCTTGGTCTAGAAAGAGTGCTGCACGTCCAAGTTTTTCCTGAATAGGACCACCCTACCACCAAATAAGAGAAATAAATTTCTCGTAGTCATTTAGAAGGGACATGAATGCTTGTGACCCACTCAGCTTGGACTCAGTTACGACACATATATCAATTTCTAGTGACCTAATGTCATCTAGGAGATAATTTTGCTTCCATTTCAACCCTTGGTCATGCACATTTATGCACCCTAATTTAAATTCTATAGAAACTTGTACTTACATTTTAATTTTGGGGAGTGGCTGAATAAATTCAGGTCCACCCCCACCACCCCCATCCTCCTTCTGGATTCATGATGAAGCTCTTGCTGGCCATCTCTGCGCTTGTGTCTTTTTTATGTCTTCCTTATACCTTTGTGTTAGTTCATTAAATAAACTCACCTCCATTCTGGCCATCCAAATGTGAGGTGGCAAGTCTTGATTTGCTTTGTACACTTGCACTTTGTGGTGTGCACTTATAATATGTGACAAAGCTTCATTGCATTCTTTGAATGATACTATTTTGGGGTGGAGTTTGGAGAAGGGTTTTAACGGGGGGGGGGGGGGGGGTTCTTGTGTATCTGTGGTTGCTTTAGGTGTTTTCATATGGAGAGAAGAGTCTGGGACTGAGGCCTTTCTCTTTTTTTGTGACTTCTCTAAAGTGAATCCTGTTTCTTCTTGTGTTAGGTGTTTCTTGCCTTGTTGTTTTGACTTCCTTGGGCACTTCTGTTTGTTTTCTTAGTTATTTTTCTTTTTCTATTGTTTCTTTGAATTTTTGTTGAGGAGGGGGCCTCGTTCTTTTTCTCTTGACATCCTGGGCAGACGTCCTTCAATGCTCACTCTCACGTTCAATCCCTCCCCTATGAACACCCTATCAGGAAGTCCTTCAAGAGTTTCGAGGTTGGCTTGGACCACCATTTCGAGTGACTGGCCTTTCCAATTTTCAGCCTCTTTTTTTCTGTATTTGCAGAATTGCCATTTGCTCTTCCATGTCATATAATACGGCTGCTGCAATCCACAATACGTCCAAACCAGCTGTAATTTCCTCCACTTTAATTTTCGCCATTCTCCTGCCTAGATAAGTTGGTAGGAGAATTATTTCTTCATTTTTCAGTGTAAGTGTAGACAGTTCTTTTGCTGTACTTATGTCAGTGAATTGTGCCTCCACTGTAGCACTTTTTATCCCACGTCCAACATATTTTATTTTGTTCCAAATGGGTTGCGTACACTTTTTAATTACTTCATTTTTGACTGACATAATTTGCTTTTCTTTCAGACTGTACATCTTATAAACCACAGTCTTGGCAGCTATATTTTGTAGTGTATCTTGGGTAGGGAGCAACTTGGTATCATTCCTTGTTTTCTTTATCATATTGCGATATTTAAACAATTCTGCCATGGACACGTTCAAATTTACCATATTGCCACCAACGGCAGCTGAAAAACTAGTTTTTTCCTTTTGAACCTGTTTCGTACTTTCTTTTCTGTTTTGTTTTGCCTTTTCCATATTATAAAAGTCAAATTCCATACTAATACAAAAAATTCCTTTTACAGGACACAAATTTTCAAAAAATTGTTTTTAAAAGTGACGAAAAAATATTTTTTGCCAAAAATGTCTTTCACAAAAATAATTATTAAATAGTATTTTATCTGTAAAAGGGTAAATATTAAAGTTTGTAGTTCAACAATAACAGAATTTTCGGCCCCGCAGGGTGAAAATAACTGTTAATAAAACCACTGAGTTTCAAATCTCACAGGTTCAACAATTCAACGAAATAACAATATAACAAAAAAAACTGTAAAAGTATAACATTAGAACAAAATGAACTGATGCAGGCAGTAGATGAATAATACAACAACCACTGGCTGGTGATTTATTCTTTATTATAATATATATCATACATAGACGGGACAACACAGGACGTTACAAACAAATAGTGCGTTTATGAGTTCTTTTTACAGTGATTTTAAAATATGACGATGATGAAATCTTATATTTACAATTGATAAATTTTTTTTACAAGTTTACCCTTGGCCATGAAGTTCAATGGCTATACCATACTTTCAACCATGGATGAGATTAAGTAGGGTTATCCATACTCAACTTCCATTTCTTGAATAACGTTACAATTATACTTACATTTGAGTTTGGGGAGGGGCTGTAAAAATTCAGCTTCCTCCCCCTCCCCATCCTTTTTCCTTTGCGGTGTAGCCGCTGGACTGACCATAAAGGTTCTACCAGCCATTTCTTGACTTACATCTTTTAAGTCATTAGGATATCTTTCTTTTAGTTCATGATATAGTCCAATATCCATCCTTGCAATTCGAATGTGATGCAGCATGTCCTTATTGTCTTCATAAACTCAAGATTCGTGATGAGCTCTAATCACTCTTGCCAGTCCTTCATTTTTTTCCATTAAATGACACAATTTTTTTTCCGTTGTTGTGGTGGGGTTTTGTAATGGGTTATGGGTTTTACAAAGGGGTGGTGTGGGGAGTTTTTTCTTGTGTGTCTCCAGTTGCTTTAGGTGTTTTGTATGGGGAGGGGAGTCTGGTGCTGAGGCCTTTTTTTTCTTTTTTGTGACTTCACTAAGGTGAATCCTGTTTCTTCTTCTGTGTTAGGTGTTTTTTGCTTCATTTCGCTTTCCTTGGGCACTTCTGTTTGTTTTTTGGTTGTTTTTCTTTTTCTGTTGTTTCTTTGGATTTTTGTTGAGGAAGGGCCTCGTTCTTTTTCTCTTGACATCCTGAGCAGACGTGGCCTTTTTCACCACACTTAAAACAGCATGGCCTACATCCTTCAACGCCCACACTCACACTCAGCCCCTCCACTATGAACACTCTATCAGGAAGTCCTTTGTGAGTTTCAGGGCTGGCTTAGACCACCATTTCGAGGGACTGGCCTTTCCAATTTTCGTCCTCCTTTTTCTGTATTTGCAGAATTGCCATTTGCTCTTCCATGTCATATAATACGGCTGCTGCAATCCACAATACTTCCAAACCAGCTGGAATTTCCTCCACTTTAATTTTCGCCATTCTCCTGCCTAGATAAGTTGGTAGGAGAATTATTTCTTCATTTTTCAGTGTAAGTGTAGACAGTTCTTTTGCTGTACTTTTGTCAGCGAATTGTGCCTCCACTGTAGCACTTTTTATCCTGCATCTAACATATTTTGTTTTGTTCCAAATGGGTTGCATACACTTTTTAATTACTTCATTTTTGACTGACATAATTTGCTTTTCTTTCAGACTGTACATCTTATAAACCACAGTCTTGGCAGCTATATTTTGTAGTGTATCTTGGGTAGGGAGCAACTTGGTATCATTCCCTGTTTTCTTTATCATATTATGATATTTAAGCAGTTCTGCCATGGACACGTTCACATTTACCATATTGCCGCCAACGGCAGCTGAGAAACTAGTTTTTTTCCATTTTGAACATGTTTTGTATTTTCTTTTCCATTTTTTTTTTTTTTTTTTGCCTTTCCAATCTCTGGGAAGTCCAAAATTGACTCTAAGTCAAATTCCATCTTAATACAAAAAATTCTTTTTATAGGACATGCAAATTTTCCAAAAAATTGTTTTTAAGTGACAAAAAATTTTTTTTTTCCAAAAATGTCTTCACAAAAATTATTAAACAGTATTATTTTTTACCCTGTAAAAAATGTTTATAGTCCAACAATAACAGTATTTTCTGCCCCACAGGGCGAAAATAACTATTACTGAAACAATCGAGATTCAGATCTCACAGGTGCAACAATTCAACAAAATTACGATATAACAAAAAACAGTAGAAGTATAACATTAGAACAAATTAAACTCACACAGGCAGCAGACGAATAATACAACAACCACCAGCTGGGGATGAGAAATGATCTCTCAATGCAAATACATATACTTTTTCCAGTGACAAAAAGTCACTGATCTCAAAAAAGGAGAAACAAGCAATAATAAATCTCTGAGCGAGATATAAACAGTAGGACAGGGCTGGCAGGCTGGGGAGCTGCATCAGACTCATGTCTGATTTGGCTTGGTTTCTATGGCTGGATGCCCTTTGTAACACCAACCATTGTATAGAGTGTGCTGGGTGCTTTTACATGGCACAGCCACAAGTGATTTACACCACTAGAAGGACCTGTCTTAACACTTCTGCTGTGGAGTACAAGTCTTCTTAAGTACAGCAAGACATCAGGCATCTTGGTCCTCTGTCATCTCACCTGAAAGGTTCAACATCCTAAGGTAATTCTTCAGTACTTCATTCCATGTCTTAACCTTCACATGTCCTCTACATTCATGGTCCACGTCTCACTACCATGTAGAATTGCTGTCTGTATATATGCATCATACAATGTTCCTTTCACTCAGAGAGAGAAACCTTTTGTAGCCAACAGAGGTAACAGCTCTCTGAATTCCCTCCATCCTAATTCTAGTTGTCACACTGTCTGTGCATCCTCCCAATTACTAATTTGACCTCCTAGGTAGCAGAAATTACCTGCTACTCTTAATGGAGTCACCAGGGCATTTGAGAGAATCAATTTCTCATGTCTCTAAAGTTTTTATAAATCCTGTGCATCTTCTACATGAAAACTATCTTCTCTAATAACCTTCCTATTAATCCACTGCACCTCTTGTGTGTCCATAGCTTACACTGGATACACCGTATGGAGTTCCTGAGTGGGATAGGGGCCTTGTCAGTTTTCTTGCTTACTAGGATCTTAGTCTTTGCTAAGTTAACCTTAAGGCCCTTAGATTCCAGATTTTGCTTCCACACCTGGAATTTGTTTTCTATCTCTGATATAGAATCCACTATGAAGGCAAGATCATCAGCATATAGTAGTAACCAGGGGATGCTGGGCTTGAATTCCTCTATGGCCTGGGGGACAGTGATGAAAAAGAGGTACTAAGGACTAAGCCTTGATGAACCCCTACTTGTACAACAAATTCTTTGCTGTACAGGTAGGGGTTCTCACCTTACTAACAGCATGTAAGTACGTGGCTTGCATAGCTTTGACCAGCCACACGTGTATCCCTAACCTCCTCAGAGCCTACCATATCACACAACAGGGCACTCTATCAAAGGTTTTCTCGAGATCAATGAATGCCAAGTATAATGGTTTATGCTCAGCTAAGTATCTTCTCTTGCAGTTTCCTGACTATGAAAATAGCATCAGTAGTGCTTCTTCCCCAGACAAAGCCAAACTGCATTTCGTCTAACTTAATTCTACTCCTAATTAATTGGGCTATAGCTCTCTCCATAATTTTCATCACGTGATCC
The DNA here is from genome assembly GCF_046866305.1 of Octopus bimaculoides. Lineage (NCBI taxonomy): Eukaryota > Metazoa > Mollusca > Cephalopoda > Octopoda > Octopodidae > Octopus > Octopus bimaculoides. Next base: position 31,344,462 of record NC_142945.1, on the reverse strand, counting down.
AGGAGTTAGATGCCTCTATAATTACTCCTATCTAAAGCATCACCCTAACTCTCGTAGCAGCTAACAATTATGCTTCTATGCCAGTCACTGAGTATTACACCATGCCTTTATCCCATTCATTCTCTACATTCAACAGTTTCACAAGGTAACTTTTCCACGCCTTTTTCTTGTCTACATCACTAAGTGCAAGCATACCATTATCCATTTGCATACACTTCTCTCCCACAATATCTCAATTCTCACTGACACATTAGCAATCCGGATCACTTCATGTCTCTGATCTTCATGCTGTAGGACTTTGGCAAACTTCTTTTCTGCTTCTACCCTAGCTAGATAAACCTAACATCTAGCCTCCCTTTTAGCTTTTTGATATGATTCTTTGCTACCGACCCATCTCTTCTTTTTTATGGCCATGTCAACATCACTGTTCCACCACCACATCACCCTGGGTCTGTTGTCCTTAGTAGATTGTCCTGTAGAAACTTCCAGTTATCCTCTACATCCTATGTCTCTATCTCTCCCTCCTTCTCATCGAAGGCCTCATTGAGGGCTTAGCTAAATCTCTGTCTGTTTAAAAGAACCATGAGCTTCCACAGCCTCCTTTTCCATATTGGCTTCTGTCTCTGGATCTTTCTGGCCCTAATCCTGAAGTCACTAATCACTAGCTTATGTTGATCTGTACATTTTTCTCCTGGGAAGGATTTTCTGTTTATGAGCATATATCTATCCTTGTGTCTGGTGAGGATGTAGTCAATCTGGCTGGCATGTCCCCCAGATTGATAAGTGATCAGATGGCTGGCAGACTTTCTGTAGTTGGTGTTGCAGACCAGTAAGCCATGAGCATCGCTAAACTCCAGCAACCTCCTCCTCTTCATTTCTGGAGCCAAAGCTGTTGCCGCCATGCATACCATAAAATCCATCAGAGTGTTTTCCACTGCCATGAGGAGAATGTTGTCTTTTGTTGTCAAGGTAGTCTTCAGAAGAGATTCATAGAAATGGTCCTTCTGAGCATCTGCAAGTCCAGGATATGGAGCATATGCAGAGATAACTGGCAAAGTTACTTCAGACAATCCTATCACATACCCTGACTACCTCAATCATCTTATCCACCCATTTCTCTGCTAGTAGAATACCTACACCACCTAGACATTACCTTCCTATCTATCTATCTATCTGTCTGTCTATCTTTTTATTTGATAGGCGAATAATGCCAAACCTAAATTCTCTCTCTCTCACTCTGGAAATATATAGGTATTTGATATTTCAGATAACAGATATTTCTCTGTGGATAAACAAATTAATTTCAGCTTAGATTGTTAAACTTAGTGGTGGAACATTTTGTTGAACAATATCAATGGATTTCCTATGGATTCATGGCAGTTAGTTTCCCTGCCCTTTGTTTACTCACGCGAAAACTTGTTGGCCATTGTATGTACCATATTTTCTGGTCCATAAAACACATCAGTATTTAAGCCGCAGGGCTGAATTTGGAGGAAAATTTTGGTTTTATCCACACATAAAGCACACAGGTGTTTAAAAGACCTATAGAGCTACAGATCCGCAGCTAGCTTTTTTGTTGTTGACATGTATGTAGTTTGAAATGTATTGTTATTTTTATGATTTTATCTTACTATAATCAACAACAAATACATTTAATCAATATTAAAGTCTTTATTAGATTAAAAATAACATTATCAAAATATGAAAGTAAAACAAAACAAATATGCTTTGTTTTCTTCCAGGCACCAATGTACTATAGCACTAGTCTTTCATGTTGTTCACCAACCGACCTTTCCTCTGAAAAAAATCAGTGGAATCATTTGATCTCCATACACAAATTATTTTCCTCCTGAAACTTTAAAAAAATACACACATTAGGCGCACTTTTCTATAAGCTGCACAGTAACTTTCCCAGGTAAAAAATAGCGGCTTATACACTGGAAAATACAGTAATTCATGCACACATGGTTTTCAGTTGTTTGTGGTCACTAGCCTATCTTCTGCATTTGCAGTCCTCAATTATGTGATTGTTTAATTGCTAATATAGTGAAAAAAAAAATGAAAGAAATACACAACACTGTGAAAGTGAACATGCTTCACCTGTAAGTTACTATCATCATCATCGTTTAAAGTCCGCTTTCCATGTTAGCATGGGTTGGACGATTTGACTGAGGACTGGCAAGCCAGAAGGCTGCACCAGGCTCCAATCTGATCTGGCAGAGTTTCTACAGCTGGATGCCCTTCTTAACGCCAACCACTCCAAGGGTGTAGTAGGTGCTTTTACGTGCCACTGGCACGAAGGCCAGTCACACGGTACTGGCAACGACCACACTCAAAAAGGTGTTTTTTACGTGCCACCTGCACGGGAGCCAGTCCAGCAGCACTGGCAAAGACCTTGCTCGAATGATTTTCTAATGTACCACCAGCGCAAATGCTAGAAGGCGATGCTGGTAACAATTACGCTCAAATGGTGCTATTTACGGGCCACTAGCACGGAAGCCAGACAGCTGCTCTGGCAATGAACACGCTCGGACAGTGCTGTTAGTGCTCCACTGGCACAGGTGCCAGTCATCGAGTATGGTTCAATTACGATTTTGATTTCACTTGCCCGGGTGTGCAGTGATCTTTCTGGCTTTAGAAGCAATAACCAAAATTTTCTGTCACATAGATATTTGAATCAAATTGACATATTCATATTATACAGCTATTTTTAAAATTAAAAAAGTCACAATTAAAACTTACCTATTTTATTTAAATGTTAATTCAATCCATCTCTCTTTCTTGTTGAAATTGTTGATAACATCATTGTAGAAGGTATCGTTCTTAATGCTTTTTAAAACAGCTTTTTCTATACCAATTAGAGCTAAACTGCTCAACCTTTCTTGTCCCTGCGAATTTCTTGTATAATTATGAATTCTCCTTAGGTATGAAAAGGAGCACTTCACTGTAGCACTTGTTGCTGGTAGTATTGATATTAATTCACAAAGCTTCATTAACTGAGGCAAAGCTTCATCTAATCCACTATTATGCAGAATATAAAGTAAATCTTGAACAGATTTTCCTTTTAGTTCAGCATCTTTGCATAAGGCAGTAAGTTTACTTCTTAACTTTTAGCTGTCAAAATGGTCTCCATAGGAATGTTTAAGTTAGAAATGTTTCCTGGGTGTCATTTTTTGTTTCATTGGATTGGGAAGTGCTAAAAAATATAATTCATTTAAATTTTGAAATCGTGTATCAATTTGCTCGCAAATTAAATCTATAATTTTGTAAAACAGCTGTCTGTACCTTTCTTCTGTTGCAAACGCATTTTTTCTTTCTTTCATCTGAGGATAAATGCCATCAGCGTTAGCCCAAAATTTAGAAAATTTATGCAGTTTTTCTTTCAAAATTTTCACTATTTCATTTACTTTGCAAATACAGTAGGTTATGTCAAATGTTTTTCTCTGGAGGATGTCAAATGCTGCATTTGTGTAAATAAAAATATCACCAAACACATTTAACAAAAAATTGAATTCACAATTTTGTTAATTAGAATACAATGCCTGAGCATAGGTATAATTTTCCATGTCCCATTTACTTGAATTATCAATGATGTTTAGGAATAAATCAGCAAGTTGCTCATGATATTCATGAACTGTTTCTACCAACGAATGATTCAAGTTCCAGCGAGTTGGCACCACTTTTGAAAAGCACTTTTTAATTTCAGCATCTAAAAGATGCATGCATTTGGTCGACTTAGAAAAAAAATTAAGAAAAATACTTTATCTGTGAAAAAAACTTATCGCATTCTTGAATATTTGCAGCCGCTTGAGATAGATTTAATCTATGGTCCATACAATGAACAAAAAAGGCATTAGGATACTTTTCTTTAACTTTCTTTTACAAACTATTTAATTCGCTTGGCATCACTCTTCCACTATCATAAGTTTGAGCCACAAACTTATGACCAATTTTTAACTCTTCTATTTTATCAAACAATATTTGACAAACCACTTGCTGTACAATCAGAACTTACATTTAAAAATCCTAAAAATCTTTCTGCAATATTACCGTCACTTAAAACATATCTTACAACAAATGAAAACTGTGTTACAGTTCTAATATCAGTTGCTTCATCTGATGGAAGCAGAATGTCAACTTGCTTCCCTTTTCCTATGTAAGTGTTACGTAACAATGCAAGATTATATATATCATAGGTATTGCAAATTGACAGAAACTTAATCTAAGCATATAAGTATTTATTAGCATCTAAAACTATTCGTTATCAGCTCTTACTAGAAAAAAATGGTCTTTGTAGCATTTTTACATCAAAAAAGATGCAACAGCTCGTGTTGCTTCCCTTGCACAGATATTAATTTTACAGAACATTAGAACAATCTTATGAAAAATAAGTGATATAGTTTCGATTTTGTTTCTATAATTTTTAAGGGAAGCATTGCTTCCCTTGCTTCCATGGACCGCACACCTATGATATATATGTAAGTATATCATATATATATCATTATATATATATCATAGGCGCAGGAGTGGCTGTGTGGTAAGTAGCTTGCTTACCAACTACATGGTTCCAGGTTCAGTCCCACTGCGTGGCAACTTGGGCAAGTGTCTTCTACTATAGCCTCGGGCCAACCAAAGCCTTGTGAGTGGATTTGGTGCACAGAAACTTAAAGAAGCCTGTTGTATATATGTATATATATGTGTGTGTTTGTGTGTCTGTCCCCCCAACATCGCTTGACAACCGATGCTGGTGTGTTTACGTCCCCGTAACTTAGCGGTTCGGCAAAAGAGACCGATAGAATAAGTACTAGGCTTCCAAAGAATAAGTCTTGGAGTCGATTTGCTCGACTAAAGGCGGTGCTCCAGCATGGCCACAGTCAAATGACTGAAACAAGTAAAAGAGTATATATGAAGGAAAGGAAAGCATAGATGCAGAAGAGGACTTCGCACACTTCCAAAGTTGAAAAAAAACATACCATGAGCAATGTAAATTTCTTTTTAATTTGAAGCTGTATAGCCTTTATCATATCACCGAGATTACTTTATTCCTTTTGTATGAAGCATATCTAACATATTCATTAATAAATTTTATTGATGGACTAGCAGTATAACCCGACGTTGTCCAGGTGTGACTTATTATGCCATCTTCAATAAGTCTTCCTTGGTGAAAATCAACTAAAAAAGAAAGCCTTACAACAAAAAAACCCTTATGATGTAAATATGTTCATAATTCAAAAGACGAAATTAATAGGGAAAGTCTGAAGGTTGTTTTGCGTAACATTATTAAGTATACGTAAATTTCATCCGTCTAATTGGCTATACAAATGCTTGTGCAAAACAACTTTTTGCACTGCCCTGATTATACATAGCAAGGTAATCTCTTTTCGCAGGAGGTGGGATGGCAATTTCTGATGAAGCAATTGCTGGCGATCTGTTGCTACACAGTTCTGCCAGAATTCTATCAGATTGGGCAGTAGATGTTCATGCACCATTTTGCATTATGTTCAATGTAGCTTCTGGAATGTGGTGAATTGGTGCAGTCTGTTGCTGTCTTTTTAAACCGGTTGCTTTCTTTCCCCAGCAAGCTCTCTTCTTTCGAGGCATAATTTATGTACATATTAAACAGAACAACAAAAGTTACAACAGATGGCAGGTTCGGTAGTTTTCACATTTCAGTAATTAACACCCGCACTATTACCTAACCCTAACCCTAAAACCGTAACCTAACACCCTGGTGAAAATCGTGCGGGTGTTAATCTGAAATATTACCCACATTTCTAATGAAGTTCACTGATTTGCAATGTGTTGTCCATAAGCTCCGTAGTTTGTATATTTACAAAACATTGACGAACATGAGTTATATTGTAGTGAATGCTTGTGTGTACCTGCGCGTGTATGCGTTTGAGAGAGCGAGAGGGAAGAGGGAGAGAGGAAAAGAGAGGGGGAGAAAGGAATAGAGGACGGGAGAACGGAAGACAGTTATAAAATAGCAATGCGTGTGCATGTTTATATAAGAAACACACAAACTAAATCTTATATCTATAATGTTGATGTGTTTATGTGTATGTTGTCACAGATCACGTATGTATGGTTCTGTGTGTTTTTACGTTTCTATGTTATGAAAAATATGTTAGAGGTAGAGCGATAGAAGAAAGCTATTAAATGGGAGAGAGGAGTAAGAGTGAAAAGGTAGAAGGAAAGAATAGTCTTAAACAAAGTTAATCTATGACTTTGTATGTATCACTTTCTCTCTCTCTTTTACTCTTACTCTCTATATTATATGTTGAACGCCTGATTGATGTGTAAGAACGTTGGTTCAGGTAGAAGGGAAGAAATATAAAAGTTGCTAGAAACAACAGCCAAATCTCCCTTAAATCACACAAAGTAAACAGAATTTTAAAAATTTAATTACTGCACTGGAAAGTTCACACCAAGAAAATTCCATTGATGTAAAAAATTTTACGAAAAAGTCGAAAATGTAGATTTTTATAAACTTTTAAAAAGGCTTCACACATACACAACTTCAGCTTTATATATTAAGATGGGCAACACACACACACACATTAATGAAAAAAAATGACAGGTATTTGTATGTATGTATGTGTGTATTCTGTGTCTCTATATATATATGGTAGTAAGTAAATGCATTTTAAGAAAGATATTCAAAAAATTCAGTTTGTAGGAAATAAATGTTTGACAGTCAATCGTATTTGGAAGAGACTGACAGGTATTTGTATGTATGTGTTTATTTGTATGTATGTATGTATTTGTACGTATGTATGTATGAGTGTGTATCCAAAAACATGTATATTTACAGTTTAAAGTTGGTTTTCACACTCAACCCTGTTCTGCAGAATCAGTGTCGTGACAGGAGGTTTGTGCCCATCTCTACGTTCTGAGTTCAAATTCCGCTGAAGTCGACTTTGCCTTTCATCCTTTCGGGGTTTAAAAAATAAGTACCAGTTAAACACAGGGGTTGATATAATCGACTATTCTCCACCTGCCGGAAGCCGCCCTTGTGGGAAAAATTTAAATAATATTGATAATAATAATAATAATGACCTCTGCCGATCAAAGTCCCAACCCACAACTAAGTCTTAAGTGTATATATATATATATATATATATATGGGCAACACACACACAGTAAATAAAAAAAATGTTAGTAAATGTGTTTTAAAAAAGACTGGTAAAGTTTTAGATTAACACCCGCACGATTTTTAACTACAGTGTTAGGGTTAAGGTTTTAGGGTCAGGGTTAGGGTTAGGTAGGTAATCGTGTGGGTGTTAATCTCAAGATTTCCGAAAAAAGATTTTCCAAAAAACTCAGTTTGTAGGGAATAAATGTTTGCCGATCGTATTTGAAAAAGCTGTCTCGCTATTTTTTTTTTTTTTGCTGTTATCATGGTGAAGGACAGAGTTAGAAATAACTTACAATTCCCGCCAATTAGAATGAGGTACATATATATGTGTAGATATATGTGTGTATTTACGTATGATTGGTAGTGTGTCTGTTTATTTGACTCTCACCTCTTTTTCCTTCATTTCTTTGTCTTTTTTCTTGGATCGTTCGTAAACATGCATAAGAGAAAGTAGCAATTGAAACGATTTGTAAGAGGAGTAGAAATAGTTAAGTAGATTGTTTTAGAGGGTAAAAGTGATTTTGTATGTAGTTTTAGTATCTGTCATTACAGTATCGAAATGTGATTGTTTCAGTTTTGATACTGAAATAGTTTTCTTTTACTGTCAGTGTTTCTCCTTCCTTTCTTTTTGTATTTGTTGTTGGATCATTCGTAAAGGTTCATAAGAGAAAGTAGGAGTTGAAAGGATTTGTAAAAGTATTAGAAAGAGGAAATAAGATTTTATAAGAGGGGAAAATGTTAATTTTTGTAGCTTTATGGATTTTATTCGTAATTGAGAGTTATTTTGACTGAAAAAATGACGCTGTGACCTAAGTTAGGATATTTAAAATGTTGATTGCGATTCTTTCATCCAAGAAATTTGGAATTGTGTAAATGTATGAATTTTCAACATACACACACATACAGAGAAAAAGCTGCCTTTTATAGATAAGATGCACATTCGGTGGAGCATGCTCACTTAATTCCTTTCTAATTCATAGCCCAGGTTTTATTGCCATGTAGCATTGCTGTTCATACACAAGTATTATACAAATAAACTTTCACCCTGAAAGACAGGCATTGTGTTACCAACAGAGGTAATAACTCTGAATTTTCTTCAGCCAGTTTGTATTCTAGTAACTATACTTCACAACATCCTCCTCTAGTGCTAATTAGACCACCTAAGTAACAGAAACTGTCTGAGTGTTCTTAATGTTAATTTCTCCAGCATTCTGCCACAAAGTCTACTTTCTCTGTTAATTTTCCAGTGATTCTACTGTACTTCTTATGTATCAATACATTGTATAGAATTACTACCTACCCCTTTTCTACATAATAAACAGGGGCATTTTCATGAAGGGATTAGTGGTTTGTGCTCACAAGGCCTTTGGTGTTTTCTGAGTTAACTTTAACCCTTTCAATACTAACCTGGCCGAAAATTTTTTTGGTTCATAAGACCAACCTGGCCGCAGCTGGCCGAGAGTACCCATTGTTATTTAAATGTGAATTTAAGCACAAATCTCGTTAGTACATTTGTGAAAATACACAATTTCACTTTGTAAATAGCTGAGTTATAGTATCCGACAATGCTTGACATGATATCTGAAATCAGTGAATTTTAGGAGATTTTTTTCCATATTTATTAGGGGGGAAATGTTAATTTGTGTAGTTTTATGGATTTTATTCGTAATTGGGAGTTATTTTGACTGAAAAAATGACGCTGTGACCTAACTTATTGTATTTAGAATATTAATTCTGATTCTTTAATCCAAGAAATTTGGAATTTTGTAAATGTATGAATTTTTTAAACACACACACACACACACACACACACACAAAATCTGCCTTTTATAGATAAGATTAGTTTTTTCTTTACAGTCTTCTATACGAGCCATATATAGCTAGATGCTAAGTTACTATTGCCCTTGATTGACTAAATCTTATTGAACTGTTTTATATATATATATATATATATATATATATATATAACCTGTTTCTCTTGTTTCTTTACCACTGTTTATACCGTTCATCAATCTGCATTGGCAGAACATATATACCAAGACTAGTGGAAAAACAAAAGAAATAATATATCATTACTGTTTTATCACTGTTTCATACTTTCATTGTTGAGTGTATTTTCACTAGAGCAACTGTTTTTACAGTCTTCTTGCCGCTAATAACTTAACTATGATGTTTATTTAATTTTCAGTTAGGGAAACTGGGACAAGTAATTAGGTAGGTGTCTTGCACTAGTTCACAACACAGTGACAGTAGTATTGTCTTAACTTTTTACCAGATAGCAGTCTAGCAGTGTAATTCACAGATATTGTTCCTTTATAATTTTAATTTAATGCTAATGTTTCATTTCTTTACAGGTAGATGTTATTATTACTGAATGGATGGGTTACTTCTTACTGTTTGAATCCATGCTTGATACTGTTCTTTATGCAAGGGATAAACTGTTGAAGAAAGGTGGATTAGGTGAGTCTTTAATCTTCTTTACATTGTTTACATCATCATCCTCTCTAACCAGCATACAACAGCCTCTAGCTCATTGACATTTGTTTGTTTTTTCTATTGCTGGTACAATGATTCTTGTTCTTTTCAATGAGTAAGTTGTGTACCTGCTCCATGCACTTGCATTTACTCCACCCATCATTCTTACTGTATCTTACTTCCTAAATCCTTTATGAAACTCTTCAACCTATCCCTTCTTCCTAAAACTTAGTTCGCTTTAGCCACCTGCCTTTCTACAGCTTTCCTACAGAAATTAAAGCCTAACTTCAGCTGTATTGACTTCACTAATCTGATAATGATATACAATGGTTTGAGCACTGCACACATAAACACACACACAAACTCACTTACTCACTCAAACACCCACCCAGCTCGTTGCTTCTTCCGGACTAGCATAGCTTGCATTTATGCATCTCAGTTCTCTCGCTTCATCTGACCTTAGATCTAATTTAACTGTTTGTTGTTCATGCATTGTTTGGTTTATTTTTCTACCATAGATTCATTTTGCTGTTTATACATAAGACTTTACATCTTGCCTGCATCATCACACTCTCATTGAGTGTTTATGCCAGTGCAAGTGACCTTGCAGCATTTGTTGGCAAATTTACTTTAATAGCTAGTTGTTTCTTTAAGAAGTCATATTTGTTACTGTAAATGTATGCTATGAGAAATATATTTTATCTTAACATCATAACCAACAATTGATTTAGAAGCCTACCCAACTACTGGTGTATTGTAGCTAATTGCTACAACGTAAAGGGGATGCCTTAGACAAGAGTAATTAGAGAGGTATCAAATTGCAGGTGTACCATAAAGGTGAGATAAACTGAAATACTGGAATCCACCTAAATCCACCGCAAGTTTGGCCAAACTGAAAAAATCGGTCAAAAAATCATATACGGCCCTGGTTATGATATGGAAGTGATAAATTCTAGGCCATGCTGACTAACATTATTTTCCCTGTATAAAAACTAAATCCACAGCAGTACCCAGTATTTGTTTCACAAATTTTCCTAACTTTGATCCCCCATTTCGTGGGCTTTCCTGGCATATACTGTTTGTTTCTGCAGTGATCGCTTCAAACAAGCATACTGAAAAAAATAAAAGTCTAACGGTTTTGCTTCCTAAGAAAGACTACGGATAGACCCTATCTCCTCAGAAAAATTGCTAATAAAAACATTTTAAAAGTTTTTACTTCATTCCGATGTAAAATAGTCTTTGCTGTCGTTATTGCTGCTTTCAGTTTCTTCAGAACCGCTGCTTTCAGTTTTGGATAAACCTTTAAATTTGGAATCACTGCTTGATAGCATGAAGCTTCTATCCATTTTCAAAGTTGAAAAAAAAAAATTGACGCCAAAAAAATATGGAAAAAAATCTAAAATTCACTGATTTCAGATATCACATCAAGCAATGTCGGATGCTATAACTCAGCTATTTACAAAGTGAAATTGTGTATTTTCACAAATGTACTAACGAGATTTGTGCTTAAATTCACATTTAAATAACAATGGGTACTCTCGGCCAGCTGCGGCCAGGTTGGTCTTATGAACCAAAAAAATTTTCGGCCAGGTTAGTATTGAAAGGGTTAAAGTTAACTCAGAAAACACCAAAGGCCTTGTGAGCACAAACCACTAATCCCTTCATGAAAATGCCCCTGTTTATTATGTAGAAAAGGGGTAGGTAGTAATTCTATACAATGTATTGATACATAAGAAGTACAGTAAAATCACTGGAAAATTAACAGAGAAAGTAGACTTTGTGGCAGAATGCTGGAGAAATTAACATTAAGAACACTCAGACAGTTTCTGTTACTTAGGTGGTCTAATTAGCACTAGAGGAGGATGTTGTGAAGTATAGTTACTAGAATACAAACTGGCTGAAGAAAATTCAGAGTTATTACCTCTGTTGGTAACACAATGCCTGTCTTTCAGGGTGAAAGTTTATTTGTATAATACTTGTGTATGAACAGCAATGCTATATGGCAATAAAACCTGGGCTATGAATTAGAAAGGAATTAAGTGAGCATGCTCCACCGAATGTGCATCTTATCTATAAAAGGCAGCTTTTTCTCTGTATGTGTGTGTATGTTGAAAATTCATACATTTACACAATTCCAAATTTCTTGGATGAAAGAATCGCAATCAACATTTTAAATATCCTAACTTAGGTCACAGCGTCATTTTTTCAGTCAAAATAACTCTCAATTACGAATAAAATCCATAAAGCTACAAAAATTAACATTTTCCCCTCTTATAAAATCTTATTTCCTCTTTCTAATACTTTTACAAATCCTTTCAACTCCTACTTTCTCTTATGAACCTTTACGAATGATCCAACAACAAATACAAAAAGAAAGGAAGGAGAAACACTGACAGTAAAAGAAAACTATTTCAGTATCAAAACTGAAACAATCACATTTCAATACTGTAATGACAGATACTAAAACTACATACAAAATCACTTTTACCCTCTAAAACAATCTACTTAACTATTTCTACTCCTCTTACAAATCGTTTCAATTGCTACTTTCTCTTATGAATGTTTACGAACGATCCAAGAAAAAAGACAAAGAAATGAAGGAAAAAGAGGTGAGAGTCAAATAAACAGACACACTACCAATCATACGTAAATACACACATATATCTACACATATATATGTACCTCATTCTAATTGGCGGGAATTGTAAGTTATTTCTAACTCTGTCCTTCACCATGATAACAGCAAAAAAAAATAGCGAGACAGCTTTTTCAAATACGATCGACAAACATTTATTCCCTACAAACTGTGAGTTTTTTGGAAAATCTTTTTTCGGAAATCTTGAGATTAACACCCACACGATTACCTACCTAACCCTAACCCTAACACTGTAGTGAAAAATCGTGCGGGTGTTAATCTAAAAATTTACCAATCGTTTTTAAAACACATTTACTAACATTTTTTTTATTTACTGTGTGTGTGTGTTGTGCATATATATATATATATATACTAGCAGTATAACCTGACGTTGTCTGGGTGTGACTTATTACGCCATCTACGATAAGCCTTGCTAGGTGAAAATCAACTAAAAAAGAAGGCCTTGCAATGAAAAAACCCTTATGATGTAAATATGTTCATAATTCAAAAGACGAAATTAATAGGGAAAGTCTGAAGGCTGTTTTGTGTAACATTATTAAGTGTTCGTAAATTTTATCCGTCTAATTGGCTATACAAATGCTTGTGCAAAACAACTTTTTGCGCTGCCTTGATTATAACATAGCAGGGTAATTCCTTTTCGCAGGAGGTAGGACGGCAATTTCTGATGAAGCAATTGCTGGCGATCTGTTGCTACACAGTTCTGCCAGAATTCTATTAGATTGGGCAGTAGATGATGATGCACTATTTTGCATTATGTTCAAAGTAGCTTCTGGAATGTGGTGAATTGCTGCAGTCTGTTGCTGTCTTTTTAAACCGGTTGCTTTCTTTCTCCAGCAAGCTCTCTTGTTTGGAGGCATAATCTATGTACATATTAAACAGAACAACAAAAGTTATAACAGATGGCAGGGTTGGTACTTTTCACATTTCGGTAATTTTTCAGATTAACACCCGCACAATTACGTAACCCTAACCCTGACCCTAAAACTGTAACCGTAACACTAACCCTCATCGTAACCCTAATCCTAACCGTAACCCTAAAACCGTAACCCTAAAACCATAACCCTGACCCAAAAACCGTAACCCTAACACCCTAGTGAAAATCATGCAGGTGTTAATCTGAAAAATTACCCACATTTGTAATGAAGTTCACTGATTTGCAATATGTTTTCCATAAGCTCCGTAGTTTGTATATTTACAAAACATTGACGAACATGAGTTATCTTGTAGTGAATGCTTGTGTGTATGTGCATGTGTATGTGTTTGAGAGAGCTAGAAAAAGAGGGGGAGAAAGAAATATAGAATGGGAGCAATGAAGAAAGAGAAAGAGAGGAAGGGGGAACGGAAGACAGTTGTAAAATAGCACTCTGCGTTCTGAGTTCAAATTCCGTCGAAGTTGACTTTGCCTTTCATCCTTTCGGGGTCTAAAAAGTAAGTACCAGTTGAAAACAAGGGTCAATATAATCGACTATTCTCCACCTGCCCGAAGCCGCCCTTGTGGGAAAAATTTAAAATAATAATAATAATAATAATAAATAATAATAATAATAATAATAATAATAATAATAATAATAATAATGACCTCTGCCGATCAACGTCCCAACCCACAACTAAGTCTTAAGTGTATATATATATATATATATATATATGGGCAACACACACACACACTAAATTTAAAAAATGTTAGTAAGTAAAAGTGTTTTAAAAAAGATTGTGAAATTTTCAGATTAACACCCGTACGATTTTCACTACAGTGTTAGGGTTAGGGTTAGGTAGGTAATGTTGCGGGTGTTAATCTCAAGATTTACGAAAAGATTTTCAAAAAACTCACAGTTTGTAGGGAATAAATGTTTGTCAATCGTATTTGAAAAAGATGTCTCGCTGGTGAAGGACGGAATTAGAAATGGAAAGTAAACTTACAATTCCCGCCAATTAGAATGAGGTCATTGGTAACCATAGGTACATATATATGTGTGTATTTGAGTATGATTGGTCGTGTGTCTGTTTATTTGACTCTCACTCTCCTTCGTTTCTTTGTCTTTTTTCTTGGATCGTTCGTAAACGTTCATAAGAGAAAGTAGCAATTGAAACGATGTGTAAGAGGAATGGAAATAGTTAATTTTAGAGGGGCAAAGTAATTTTGTATGTAGTTTTAGTATCTGTCATTACAGTATCGAAAGGTGATTGTTTCAGTTTTGATATTTCTCCTTCCTTTCTTTTTGTATTTGTTGTTGGATTGTTCGTAAAGGTTCATAAGAGAAAGTAGGAGTTGAAAGGATTTGTAGTAGAAAGAGGAAATTAGATTTTATTAGGAAGAAAATGTTTACTTCTGTAGTTTTATGGATTTTATTCGCTATTAGGAATTTTTTGGAGTGAAAAAATGATGCAGTGATCTAACAAATTGTATTTAGAACATTAATTGTGATTGTTTAATCGAAGAAATTTGGAATTATGTAAATGTATGAATTTTAAACATACACACACACACACACACACACACACACACACACACACACACACACACACAAAATCTGCTTTTTATAGTATAGATACACTTAGCACTTAGTTGTGGGTTGGGAGTTTGATCAGCAGAGGTCATTATTATTATTTAAAATTTTTCCCACAAGGGTGGCTTGGGGCAGGTGGAGAATAGTCTATTATATCAACCCCTGTGTTCAACTAGTACTTATTTTTTAGACCCCAAAAGGATGAAAGGCAAAGTCGACTTCAACGGAATTTGAACTCAGAACGTAGAGATAGGCACAAACCTCCCGTCGCAACACTGATTCTGCAAAACGGGGTTGAGTGTGAAAACCAACTTTAAACTGTAAATATACGTGTTTTTGAATACACACTCATACACACATACCTACAAATACACACATACATACAAATAAACACATACATGCAAATACCTGTCAGTCTCTTCCAAATACGATCGACAGTTAAGCATTTATTCCCTACAAACTGAATTTTTGAATCATCTTTCTTAAATCACATTTACTTACTACCATGTATATAGAGAGAGAGAGACAATACACATTAATACATACATACATACAAATACCTGTCATTTCTTTTTATTTAGTGTGTGTGTGTGTGTGTTGCCCATATATATATATATATATATATATATATATATATATATATATATATATATATATATATATATATATATATATATACACTTAAGACTTAGTTGTAATCTGAACATAACCACTTCTGACACAGACGATCAGGAGCCCTTTTCGGCATCTTATTTTCCCTGCTGGAATGATTCCCGACCTATGAGCAAAGGGGAATAGATGATGGGGCTGGCATGTGCAACCTGATCACCTCTGCTGATCAAAGGGCTGAGTTTGATCGGCAGAGGTCATTATTATTATTATTATTTTTAATTTTTCCCACAAGGGCGACTTGGGGCAGGTGGAGAATAGTCGATTATATCGACCCCTATGTTTAACTGGTGCTTATTTTTTAGACCCCGAAAGGATGAAAGGCAAAGTCGACTTTGGCGGAATTTGAACTCAGAACGTAGAGATGGGCACAAACCTCCCGTTGCGACACTGATTCTGCAGAACAGGGTTAAGTGTGAAAACAAACTTTAAAGTGTAAATATAGATGTTTTTGAATCAGCAATATTGTGTTCGGTTAAGTCCTATTTGGGGTGAAAAATCAATAAACTGATTCCTTATGGAGTTTTCCATTTAATCAGGATAAAATTTAAATCGATAAGCTGATTCCTTATACGATTTCCCAATAAAATTGGCTACACCCCATTTTCAACCATAACTTTTACCAATTTTGATGTATTTTGTTCAAACTTGATGCCAGCATTACTTAGGACTCATGGGATCTTTCAATGCTTTAAGTTCTCCAAAAACGAAAAAAAAAAATCGATAAACCTATTCCTTATGGGATAACCCGATCAAAGTGTCTGCAACTCATTTTCAACCAAAAGCTTACCAATTTCAACAGATTTTGCCCAAATTTGACGTCGATGTTACTTAGTTTGGTTTGAAATAAAGAACTTGATTAGCTTCATAATCCTAACTTAATCCCGGGCTAAGCCGAGCTATACTGCTAGTATATGATAAAGTGTAAAGGTATTGAGAGATAACTTGGGCATTAGCAGCATCAGATGTAATACACAAGAGAGAATTGTGTTGTGTGTTAGTATGGTCCTGTGATGCATATGAATGAGGACAGGCATAAAAAAAGTACTAATCACTAGAAGTGGAAGATATGGGACAAAGTGGTGAAGGTTGATCTCAAGATGTTCAGACTCTTAGAGGAGGTGACAAAGGACTGAGATGAATGGTGATTTTCTTTGCTTGAGAAGACATGTCCATCTCAACAAAAATGTGGGGTTTAAAACTCACTATATCCATACTAATGTCTGACCTCTCTCTCAGTTACCGTGCATCTTCTCTCACCCTCACACTTCATTTCATCTCCCTATTTGTCATCTATCTACTTTTTTATTATACTATTATTCTTCAATCCAACTTATTTTGTCATTTGATGTATTATCACCTATCTCCTCCTCTTCTATGATCCACTCATCTGAATTGACACTCATCATTGCTTAAACGTCCATCCATGTTCACCATTCACTGCTTTCACTTGTCTTTGTCTCTATTGCTTATCACTCACTTTTCATACTCTTGCAAATCTACCCACCCCTAAGGCCATCCTTGATTTTCTATCCCTATTCGCTCTTTATCCACTTACTTGTACTTTGAGGGTATGCCCTAATACCCCATCGCCACCATTATTTCTCCCTTTCCTGCTGGGGTAGCCATGTATCTTTTCTACAGCAAGACACTTGTTCCTGTCCCTTTTCTATACATTAGCTTCTTACAGTTTGGTACAAAGCCACCTCAGTGCTGCACCCTTACTCTGTCGAGGGGTCTTGTCTTGTGAGTTACTTGATGACCTTACTATTGCTGGTGCCATGATAAAACAACCACTACATTCTACAAGGTGGTTGTCATTATAAAGGTCATCCATTTGTAGAAACCTTGCCAAACAGCAGTAGAGACCAATGCGGCCTAAGGTTAGTTGACTCCTGTAGATCTATTCAACCCATGCCAGCTTAGTATACAGACATTAAATGAAACTGATAGTGACAGTCCTGTTAGATTTGTTCAATTTGTTAATTAAACAGGTGTACCACTGATTTTTTGGCAGCTGGTGGTCTGGCACCTTCTTTAATCTGGAAAAACTACAAGAGAGCACTTGGAATACCTGTGAATGCTAATCTAAGTTAACTGCATGACTACAGGTGCTGTTGTGTGTACTATGAATTTATATGCATTATTTACACTGCACTTGTTAGTGGTTGTATAAACATTTCAGAGATCCTCTCCTTATTTAGCTTAAAGTTATCCTTAGCTGTGGCTACTACAGATAAGACAATTGAGAGTGTCAAATGTAAACATCAATCTATATCAATCAAAGATAAAGCAGAACTGTTGCAGAAACGGGGTGTAGTATTTTGGTATATAAGCTGTCTAATATCTGTAGCATTGGTTCATCTACTGCAGACATGTCAAACTCCTGGCCCACAGGCCACTTCCGGTTTGTGCAGCAATTTCATCCAGCTCGTGGGACTATTTTAATATCAGCATGAAATTGGTCCAAATGGCGGCATCAGCAAATAGAGTACTTTGCTGCCCTCAGCAACACCCATGCCTTCTTGTTACAACTACATATACATAGTGTGTGGCTGATGCAGGTCATTACATTATATATATATATATATATATAGGGATGACTGCACTACCTTTCTTACTAAGGATGTTACCAAAAGTAGCAATAATTTAATAAACAACTAGAAACAGCACCACTGTAACTATTACACCCTGTCTATACAAAAATAACACATTAAAGTGACATGGTAACACAGTCACAATTCTTAATTGTAACTGCAACAAAGCATGCTGGGAAACGCCTCCTTCAATTCTCTAATCGCATGTTGTGAAGTGCTGATGACGCAAAATGTACTAATCCCATCTTGCACCACAACAGTCACCTTACCATTCTTTAAGGTGGTCATTTTCACATGATGTCATTCAGTAGTAGTAGTAGCTATCTATATCAATGGCCAAGAGAAAAGTCAATGCTGAAAACAGAGCCTTTCAAATCTGGTGGGAAACCAAGTACATTGATGGCAAATCCATGTGTCTTAATTGTGGTGCTAATGTTGCTGTACTTAAAGTGTATAATCTCAAATGCCACTCTGAGACAAAACATCAGGACACTGCTGAGCAGAGGCAACAAAAGGTAGACGAGTTGAAGAGGAATCTCACATTACAACAGACTTTTTTAACCAAATTAAAATCACAAAGTGAAGCTGCTGTTAAAGCAAATTTTATTTTAAATAATTTAAGTTAAAGTTAATTTATTTTTGGAATAAAATTAACTACCATCTGGTTCAATACAAATTCATGTTCAAAAGGTTTGGTCTGTCAATAAATGTTTATCCTGTTCGGCCCATGACCTAATGTGTGCTTTGAGTTTTGGCCCCATGTGCGATTGAATTTGACACCCCTGATCTACTGTTTATGATATTTAGCAGCAAAGATACAAAATGTTGAAGTTTTATGCACACAATGATTAATAAGTGTTCTAATACACAACTACCTGCATTTCTTTTATTAAATTTATATTTAATACCCAGCATTTGTTTAAGTTAAGTTTCAGGTACTTCATGATGTATGGTAGGTATATAAGTTATAGGTTATATGAGAAATTATCATTGCATGACCATAGGTTGTCCAGCAAAACAGTTAATCTGTCAAGAATTCCTGAAAATTAGGATTTTTCTTTTATATTTTTATCTTCCAAAAAGAATTTTTCTTTTTTAAGAATATCTCAAATATCTCTCATGTTTGCTTTGATTTTAACAAAATTTCCTTTTTTTTTTTTTTTTCTTTTTCTTAGTTTTCCCCAACAAATGTTTCACATATCTTGTTGCCATTAATGATCAAGATATGTATTATTCACATGTGACATATTGGAATAATGTTTATAGTTTCAAAATGGACTGCATGAAAGCAGATGTTATGCGAGAAGCAAGTGTTGAGATTGTGAAACCAGCTACAGTTATATCTCAATCATGTTTTCTGAAGGTAGGTTTTCAATGTTAGTTAACCCTCCTATATTTCAAACAACAGTGTTATCTCAGGTATGTGTACTGAACACCTTAAACATAATACATCGCTCTCATGTCATGCTATGTATTTGGGTATATTTCTATAGTTTCCACAAAGAATTTAATCTTAACTTGTGTGTTGAAATAATTATTGTGCTTTGGTACAGTTTTGGCTGGCATTGATTTAATTAGTTAATAAAGGACAGCGGTAGTAATAGTACATTTACAATTGTTTGTTTACCAGTTGTGTGGTGATAGACATCATCACGATGCATAATCATATGTAGAAGTGAGAAGAGCGAAAGTCGTAGGGATACATTCATTGGTAATGAGAGTAAAGACAAAGAATGGTGAGATTCTTACACTATAGTAGATTTCTTAGTTAATAATTCTGCTGCAAAGTGGATGTAGGATGGAGGTTATTTTGATCTGCAGTCCCAAGTTTAAGTAGGTGCATATTTTCCACATGTTTATTCTGGCTAGCCTTTTCACTGGCGGTGTAAAGGAAGGGGGTTGACTCTAACTCATGGTGAAAATGGGGCTAACTCTATCCGGATTACTCAGTCTGGGGTGAGTAAGGTATTTATGTACCTTTTCAAATTAGAGTTGTAGGAAATTCGTAGTAATGGAGGAACCCCTGTTTAGGTGTAAAATAGTTTATTATGGGGTGTGTAAAGTGAGTGGGGGTTGTGAGGTGAATGTTTGCGTGTAAGTAGTTTAAGTGGTTCCCGGCTAAATGGTATTATTTAGATGAAGGAGCTAGCGTAGGATTTATACAGGGTCAAGCAGGTTTACCGATACTTGGAAAAGACAAAAAGGGCTATATGTAGACAAAAAAAACTGTTCTCATATTTTGTATTAAGAAGAGATGGTTTAGCCGTTAGAATTTCCAGGCATTTGGTTAAACAGAGATCACACCGTCTATTGGTAGAGTTGTAAGAAGTAGTTTTTGCGAGTATGTGCCATTCTAATCTAAATTCTATTTTTTTGTCCTTAAGCTCCCAGATATAGCTACTAAGCCCTGTTGAATTTGCCTTACTCCTATTCCTGAAGCTACATTAGTGTGTGTTGTAGCAAAGTATCATTTGGTTTTACGTGGCTCCTATATAGGATTTTATATGGCTCGTTGTGTGCATGTCACATTGGTAAACTACATTTTTATGTTACATGTAGTTGAGAATTGGTACTTCTATCTCTGCAGCCACATAAATTATTAGGTATATCTGTGTTTGTGTTATGTTGTGGGGGGCTATTGCTACTCTGGTCTTTGTCTGTGTTACTAGGAAGTGCTTCATTAGTGGTGGGATTTGTTCTAGTCTGTTGGTTGTTAGATTTATTGTTCCTAATTTTCCTAGCTTCATAGAATGTCTAGTTTTTTTTTATTATTAATTGAGGCTATGATGGTAGTCAGGCTGTGGCCTACTCTAATTTTATTCGTAAATATTGCTGCATATTTATTATTTATGTTTAAGTGTTTATCTACTATTTTCATTAATGAGCGAATTATGTTGGATTTGAGGTGCATGTCGAAAGGGATTACAAGCCAGATCTTATCACTATTATGTGTATTGTTAGTATTGCTATGTCTGGTATAGAAACTACCCTCATTGTTTGTAAGGCGTGTGAAATTATAGTTATGGCTATGAAGTTTATTCCTATAGTTGGGTTTATCTTTCCTATTCCTCCTGTCTGTTTTATTAAGGTTATTTCTGTGTGGTTTATGTGGACTCAATGACCTGGTGTTATGGTTTTTAACAGGGTTTATCTTTATTCTTTGGGGCTCTTTATTTTTATTCTTATCAATGTGTAGGTTTGTATTATTCTTATTATAGCTTTTATTATTTTTCAACTTATTTTTATAATTGATGTTATTAGTCTTGTTAATGTTGTTAATTTTATTGATTATCACATCATTAGTATTCATGTTGTTGTTGTTTGTAATATTATTGGTGTTTTGTGTATGGGACTTAACATTGTTTTTGTTGGGCTTATCTATGCTGTTCTTATTATTGGTGTAGTTTGTAGTGATATTTAGCATGTGGTTAGTGTTAATGGCAGTATCATGTAGATTTCTGTTAATTAGGTTACTTGAATAGTGATTGGGTCTAGGTATTTAATTTTTTGTTTAAATCCTGCTTTATCTAGTGCGATATTATAGATATCCTTATGCTTATTAAAAATATGTTGGTTGGAAGAGAGGTGTGATATTCTATTGCTAATGCTATGTACTAAACATCTCTTAATAAAGTTTGGATGGTTACTGGATGTGTTTATGTATTTGAGGTTAGTGTTGGGATTTATATAGGCTTCATGGAGTCCTGTGGCTAAGTTGCAGTTTGCGTCTAAGTAGTTAATGGAGTTGTGTTCCTTTTCTATAGAAATAGATAGTTCAAATCTTTAAAAGAATTTGTGTAGTTTTTTCTTGATAAGTTCTAGTTTCCTATTTGAGGGTTTATATATTATAAAAAGTGTGTCGTCCCTGTATAATCCACCCTTGAGTTCTGGGATTTCATCCTGTATGTATTACCTGCTACTGTATACCTTTACCCAGGACTGTACCTACGCAGCTAATCACCAGGAGCACCTTTGGATTTAACCATCCCTTAGAGGTTTTGTACACCTCTAACTTATATATATATATATATATATATATATATAGGTTAGTAGTTAATGACTTCAGGATCAGGGGTAAATGGCTGCCCAGATGACAAGCATGGAAAAGAAGAGATTTGGTGACATATTGAAGCTTTTGACAAAAAAGAGGAGGATATAGCATCCTATACTGTGGAGGACAACTGGGGGTTCCTACGGGACAACCTGTTGAGGGCTACTGATCAGATCAGTGATGGTGCACAGTCCCCCTCTCGACCTAAAGTAACATGGTGTTGAAACAATGTAGTTGACAGGGCCATTAGCGAAAAGACACAGGCATGGAAGTGGGGTGGTAGCAGGGAACTGTATCAGATTGCCAGAAGGGAAGCTAGGAGACAGATTTACTTAGCAAGAGGGGAAGCAGATGAGAAAAACATTTGCTAATGTTTTGTGTCATGAGTAAGTAGGAAGGCAGACAAATCACAAATCCATTCAGGTAGATGGCCCTGCTCAATCTGTAGGAAAGGTGTAGGTAGAAATTCCATAAGATGTACCTGGTGCAAGCTATGGACACATAAGAGATGCAGCAATACCAAAGGAAAGCTAACTGAGAAGATAAATTTTGTGTGTAGCAGATGCACAGGAGCAATAAACACTGAAAATGTGCAGAAAACAGCTTCCGTCACATGCCAGGGGTAAAACTAGAAGTAGTTGATAGCTTCCGTTACCTAGGTGACCAAGTCAGTAGCTGGGGTGGATGCTCTGAGAGTGTAGCTGCTAGAATAAGAATACCTTGGGCAAAGTTCAGAGAGCTCCTACCTCTGCTGGTAACAAAGGGCCTCTCACTCAGGGTGAAAGGCAGATTGTAGGACGCATGTGTGCAAACAGCCATGCTACATGGCAGTGAAACATGGGCTGTGACTACTGAGGACATGTGTAAGCTTGCAAGGAATGAAGCTAGTATGATCCGCTGGATGTGTGATGTCAGTGTACATACACGACAAAGTGTAAGCACCCTGAGAGAAAAGTTGGACATAAGAAGCATCAGATGTGGTGTGCAAGAGAGACAACTGTGCTGGTATGGTCATTTGTTACATATGGATGAGGACAGCTGTGTGAAAAGTATCACACCCTAACAGTGGAGGGAACCTGTGGAAGAGGTAGACCCAGGAAGACCTGGGATGAGGTGGTGAAGCACGACCTTCAAACATTGGACCTCACGGAGGAGATGACGAGCAACTGAAACCTTTGGAGATATGCTGTACTTGAGAAGACCTGGGAAGCCAAGTGAGACCATAATTGTAGCCAAAGTGTAGCATAGCCAGCCCATTTAAGAGTACCCTTCAATCATTAGGCAATAAACTGTGCTTGAGAAGATCTGTTGAGGCCGATGCCAGTGCTACCTGACTGGTCCCGTGCCAGTGGCACATAAATAGCACCATTCAAGCTTGGTCGTTGCCAGTGCTGGTGGCACATAAAACGCACTATTCAAGCATGGTTGATGCCAGTACCACCCTGGCCCTCATGCCAGTGGCTTGTAAAAAGCACGCACTACACTCTCAGAATGGTTAGTGTTAGGAAGGGCATCCAGCTGTAGAAACCTTGCCAGTTCAGATTTGAGCCTAGTACAGCCTTCTGGCTTGCCAGTCCTCAGTCAAACTTTCAAACCACTCATTGGGTATGACTCTTTCATGTATCACCTGAATGACTATGTGGGTGACTAGGACTATAGCCAACGCTGCCAGATATTTTAAGCATCTCTACGGTGATTCCTGATGGGCCGGGGGCTTTCCCTGTCTTCATACCCTTAATTGCTTTATCTACCAAGGTACTGTCAATTTGGATAGCTGGTCCCTCTGTTGAGTCGACATTTGGCAGACTCACATTCATTCTCTTCATTTAGCAACCTTTCATAGTGGTGTCTCCAAGTCTCTCTATTTGCAGCCTCATTAAATGCAAGTGAGCCATCATCCATGTGGACCCATTTTTCTCCTATGACAGCACTATTCTTTCTCCCACTCAGTCTTGCATCACAAAACATTTCAAGTCTTTGGTCCTCATGACGCAGAACATTGGCAAATTTTTTTCTTATCTGCTTCCCCTCTGGCTAAGTAAACCTGTCTCCTAGCTTCCCTTCTGGCAATCTGATACAACTCTCCGTTACCACCGTTCTTCCAGTCCTTCCATGCTTGTTTCTTTTCCCTAATGGCCCTGTCAACTACATTGTTGCACCACCATGTTACCTTAGGTCAAGTGGGGACTAATATATATATATGCATATATGGGTACAGGACATCACCAACTGCGTAAATATGAAGTATGAAAATGAACGAGTTAAATATGCAAACAACAAGAGAGAAGAAATGGAAAGCAGGACAAGTAACATGGAGAACAACCCTTCATCAGTTGTCAGCTGTCTATCTACTCCTCTTTTCGACCATTCAACGACAATATGAGTCTTTGAAGACAGTTGCTCCCCTAAATACCAAAATAAAATTTTGGATTTATGGAAGGTCAAAGTTGGGAACAAAAACAGGACAGTGGCGACATACAAGGAAACTGAATGAAAACAAACATGGAGGGTCGTTAGACCAGAATGAGAGGAAAATCGTGAACTCTGGGAGAAATATTTTCTTTGAAAAGACAGAGATAGATATAGAAGAGAGAAATAAATAGAAGACGTCCAGTCCTTAGAAAGTCATGCAGGAAAAGAAAGATGGACAATGGTCACATGTGAGCATCGAGAGAGAGAAAAGAAAGAGGGGAGAGAGAGAGAGAGAGAGACAGATAGACAACGGTGAAGGGGAGAAAAAAGAGAATTAGAGAAGGATAGGGACAAAACAGTATAGAGTCGCATAAAAAAGGTTAAGATAAACTTACTATGTGTATGTATATATATATATATATATATATATATATATATATATATATGGATCATCATCATCATTTAACGTCCATTTTCTATGCTGGCATGGGTTGGACGGTTTGACTGAGGTCTGGAGAGCCAGCAACTGCAACAGGTTCCAATCTGATCTGGCAATGTTTCAACAACTGAATGCTCTTCCTAACGCCAACCACTCCGAGAGTGTAGTAGGTGCTTTTTACGTGCCACTGGCACAGGAACCAGTCAGGCGGGTCTGGCATTGATCACATTTTGATAGTGCTTTTTACGTGCCACCAGCAGCAGGGAGGGGGTCAGTGAGTACTGGCATCGGCCATGTTCTGATGGTGCTTTTTACATGCCACCGGCACAGGAGCCAGTCATGTGGTACTGGCATGCGCCACGTTTGGATGGCACTTTTTACATGCCTCCAGCATGGGAGCCAGTCGGAGGGTACTGGCATCGGCCACATTCGGATGCTGCTTGTTATGTGCCACCAGCACAGGAACCAGTCAGGGTCCACTGGCCACAGCTACGATATTGGTTTTACTTGACTCAACAGGTCTTCTCAAGCATATCATATCGCACAAAGCATCAGTGGTACTCTTAACTGGGCCAAACATGCATGGCTGCAATCTCCCTTTTCTACCGGAGTCTTCTCAATCACAGCATATCTCCGAAGGTCTTGGTCTCCTGTCATTGCCTCTGTGAGGCCCAGTGTATGAAGGTCATGCTTCACCACCTCATCCCATATCTTCCTGGGTCTACCTATTCTACAGGTTCCTTCCAGAGTTAGGAAGTGACACTTCCTTACACAGCTGTCCTCATCCATACGCAACACATGACCATACCAGCGCAGTTGTCTCTCTTGCACACTACATCTGATGCTTTTTATGCCCAACTTTTCTCTCAGAGCGTTTACACTCTGTCGTGTATGCACACTGACAGTACACATCCAGTGGATCATACTAGCTTCATTTCTTTCAAGCTTATGCATGTCCTCAACAGTCATGGCCCATGTTTCACTGCCGTGTAACATGGCAGTTCGCAGGCATGCATCAGACAATCTACCTTTCATCCTGAGTGAGAGGCCCTTAGTTGCCAGCAGATGTAGGAGCTCTCTGAACTTTGCCCAGGCTATTCTTATTCTAGCTGCTACACACTAAGAGCAACCACCCCCACTACAGACTTGGTCACCTAGGTAGCGGAAGCTATTAACTACTTCTAGTTTCTCCTCCTGGCATGGGGGTGGAATCTGTTGTCTGTACATCTTATTGCCCCTGTGCATCTGCCACACACAAAAACTATCTTCCCGGTTAACCTGCGTTTGATATTGCTGCACTTTTTATGTGTCCATAGCTTACACTGGCTACATCGTATGGAGTTTCTACCCACGCCTTTTCTACAGATTGAGCAGGGCCATCTACCTGGAGAGGTTTGTGATTTGACAGCCTTCCTACTTACTAAGACTTTGGTTTTTGTTAGGTTAACCCGAAGGCCCTTTGATTCTAGACCTTGCTTCCACACCCTACACTTCTTCTCTAGTTTTGGCAGTGACTTGGCTATTAGAGCAAGGTCATCAGCATAGAGGAGCTCCCAGGGGCAGCCTATATTGAATTGCCTGGAGGACTGTGATGAATAAGAGGGTGCTGAGAACTGATCCTTGATGGACCCCTTCCACTACCCGAAATTCTTCACTATACTCATTTCCACCCTCACCTTACTGACAGCATCCCTGTACATGGCTTGTACAGTGCTCACTAACCACTCATCTATCCCTAGTATCCACATTTGCCACCAGATAAGAGATCGAGGGACCCTGTCAAAGGCTTTCTCCAAGTGAACAAAAGCCAAGTACAGAGGTTTATCTTTGGCTAGATATTCTTCTGCAGTTGCCTCACCTGAAATATAGCATCAGTGATGCTTCTGCCTGGCACAAAACCAAACTGCATCTCATCTAGACTAACACTCTCCCTAATTAGTTGGGCTATGACCATCTCTGCAACTTTCATTACCTGATCCAGTAATTTGATACCCCTGTAGTTATTTCTATCTAAAACATCATCTTTACCCTTGTAGCAGTTGACTATGGTGCTGCTACACCAGTCATTGATATGACTCTTTCATGAACTACCTGATTTACAATGTGGTTTACAAGACCATAACACACACTGCCCATTATTTTAAGCATTTCAGCAGTGATTCCTGATGGTCCAGGTTCTTTCCCTGTTTTCATATCCTTAATTGCTTTATCCACTAGGGTACTGACAATTTGGGTAGCTGGTCCCTCAGTTGGGTCAACATTTGGCAGACTCTGTTCCTCCCATTCATTCTCCACATTCAATAATCTTTCATAATGGCATCTCCAAGCCTCTTTCTCTCCTATGACATCACAGTTTTCTTTTCACACATTGTCTTGCACTCTGAAATACTTCAGTTCTTTGGTCCTCTTGTCACTGAACATTGGCAAACTTCTTTTCTGCTACCCCCTTGGCTCTATGTACCTGTATCCTAGCTTCCCTTATGGCTATGTGATACATTCTCCTGCTACCCTCACTCTTCTAGGCCCTCCAAGGCTGTTTCTTTGCTCTAATGGCCCTGTCTACAGTATTGTTCCACCACCATGTTACCCTATTTCTGAAAGGACTTTGCACCAGCCACAGATTTGATCTGTGGCACTCAGCAAGTTCTCTCGCAGGAATTCTCAGTTGCCTTCTATGTCACAGGACTGTAGCTTCTCCTCCCTATCATCAAATTTCTTGGTTAGGATATCCCTAAATCTCTGACCATGTGAAAGGTTCTTAAGCTACCAAGTCCTTCTTTTCCAGATTGGTTTGCTTTTTCGCATCCTTGTGGCTTAGAGTCTAAAGTCATTAATAATTAGTCTATGCTGGGGTACATTCTTAACCAGGGAGGGTCTTTGTATTTAAGAGCAACTATGCATCCTGCTATCTGATGAGAATGAAATCAATCTGGCTAGCAGATTCACCTAGTTGATAGGTTATCAGGTGGCCAGCTGGCTTCCTGATGTTGGCATTGCAGATCAGTAGGTTATTTGCATCGCAGAATTCCAGGAGCCTACTTCCTTCTTTATTTCTGGTACCAAATCCATGGCCCCCATGTACACCATGGAAGATACCAGGTTGCTGTCCGATATGCCCATTAAAATCTCCAGCCACAAAGATGAGAACATTGTCACTTATCATTGCGGTAGCCTGCAGAAGAATATCATAAAAGTGATCCTTCTGTTCATTTGGTAGGCCCACTTGTGGGGCATAGGCAGAGATAATTATAGCTATACCATTCTGCAATACTAGCCTGAGTTTAAGTACTCTATCACACACCCTCACTACCTCTTTGACCTTATCCACCCATTTCTCTGCACCCTAACCCACACCCCCTATTCCATCACTATACCTTCCCTGAAGAGTTTATACCCATGTGCTTTGCCTGTGGGAACTCTGGCTGAAGCTCCTCTCCACCTTACCTCCTGTACGCAACATACATCAACATATCTCCGTTCGAGCATCTCTACAATCTTGCTAGACCTGCCTGTCAATGTGCCTACATTTACAGTACTGACTTTGAAAACTGGGAAAGAGATATGGGAGGTAACACAAGAAGGAGAGATGTTATTCAGCACCTGAAAAGAAGGTTCTCGTGATAGTTTGGTAACAGACTCCATAATAGTTGTTCTTACTTTTAACTGACTGTCATTCGAACATGTTAGAATTGTTAAGGTTGTTGCCTGTACTGGAGGCTGGGTGTAAGGAAGCATTGTGTGTGAAAGTGTGTGGGGCGTTGTAACTATAAGTGTTAATGTAAGCATTATGAGCACTGTGGGTGTAAGCATAAGTCATTTTAAGGAGTAGAACAAACAAGAAAGAATTATCTTGGAGAAAAGTACGAAATATGTATAAATATGTAGCCAAGAAACAAGGTTAGTCATTTTAGGGGCAAAACAATCAAGAAAGATTTATTTTAGAGAATAGATGGGTTTGAATGAATGAGGTGATAAAAAAACAAGAGAAATTCTTTTCCAAGTGTCATCAAACGGCTAAACACATGGAATAAACTAATGAAAGTCTGAAAGATAGTGGGAAGAATAGGTGTGGAGGCAACAGACCTAAATGAGTGAAGATGGCAGACTTTGAAGCTAGTAAGAGAAATAGCAGGGAGTAGCCATTGCAACAAGAAATAAGAAAGATACAGACCGGAAAGAAATTATTTTAGTGAATGGTACGAAACATGTACATATATATATTTATATGTATATATGTACACACACACACATATATATATATATATATATATATATATATACATACATACATACATGTGTGTATATATATATACATACATATGAACATATATACACACACACACACACACACACACACATATATATATATATAGCACGCGACCCCAAACATATAACCAAGTTCACTTCCCAACTTCATCCCAATTCGTATTGGAATTTCTATGCTGATAGAACCCACGACGAAGCTCTCCAAGACATGAACAATAGCTAAGTCATTTCTATTTTTATATATTATCCCTTCTAATGCGCTCCCCTTCCACCACCCCACCCCGTTTCTCTAACTATACATTTCTGTCTTAAATTCATGATTATTTATGTGTCTCTATTCTCTATATCACTCGATTTATCGTTTTCGCCTTCTTTCTTGAAGTTTTGCTCCTTAGCCCAAACCTGACTGAAATTTGTCTCTCCCCACCTTTAAAAATTACGATTTTAACTCTCATTTCTGTTACCGATTTAAACATTTAATCTCACGGTTAAACACTGCTGTGTTTCTTTCTAAAAACCCAACGAATTTGAGACCAACATGATGTCCTGCTGCCTGTTCTCTCTCTAAATCACTACTCTCTTCCCCCACTTCCTCCTCTTCGACTCGCACGCGACCCCAAACATATAACCAAGTTCACTTCCCAACTTCATCCCGATTCGTATTGGAATTTCTATGCTGATAGAACCCAGAACCCACGACGAAGCTCCCTTAGCCCGTGGTACGCACGCCCCCCCCCACCAGTACCGGAAGTTTTAGATCATCTGCCAGTGACCTTATACCCCCCGTCTTATCGACCTTATAGCGCATAAAGATTGGGTAGTATATGAAGGTTGTAGGTATTGTTTTGTTTATGAATTTTGCCAAATGCAAGCTTTCTTTTCAGGTTCACGACACTGCTTACCCCCATCCCAGGGTCACACAGGCCCACTCCTCTGACACCCACTACTCCCACACTGTCAGGATTGGCACTCTCAACGTCGGCACGCTGAAAGGTAGGTCTGGTGAGATTGTTGAGATGCTTGAACGGCGATGCGTAGATCTGTGCTGCATCCAAGAAGTAAGATGGAGAGGAGGTTCTGCGAGGTTCCTCACAGGCAAAGAACACAGGTACAAGATTTTCTAGGCAGGAAACACTAGCGGGGTCGGGGGCGTAGGAATACTTCTAGCAGAGAAATGGGTTGATAAGGTAATCGAGGTAGTTAGAGTATGTGACAGAGTACTTAAGATTAGACTAGTGCTTCATCTTAGGCTAGCTACTGTCATCTCAGCCTACGCCCCTCAACCGGGGCTACCGGATGGTCTGAACGACCAATTCTATGACACCCTCTTGCAAACTACCTCGTCGACAAGGGACAGGGACCTTTGTGGCTGGTGACTTCAATGGTCATGTCGGACGTCGTGCTGGAGGCTACCATGGCATACATGGAGGCTATGGCTTCGGTTCCCGCAACGAGGAGGGAACCAGACTGCTGGAGTTCTGTGATGCAACCGATCTTATGGTTTACAATACCAACTTCAGGAAACCTGTCTGTCACCTAGTCACCTACCAATCCGGCAGACACTCTAGCCAAATCGACTACATCCTCGCCAGAAATAGAGAAAGAGAGAGGCTTATAAATGCCAAAACCCTCCCTGGCGAAGAATGTACACCCCAACACAGATTAGTAGTCAGCGACTTCGAGATCAAGGCAATATGGGTGCCCAGAAGTAGACCGGCTTGGAGGAGAAGGGTATGGAAGCTTAAAGACCCTGCAAATGGACAGAGACTTAGAGACAAGTTACTTGAAGCATTTGACGAAATAGAAGGGGATATAGCATCATACAACGCGGAAGACAATTGGAGATTTCTGCGGGACAACCTGTTGAGAGCCATCAACCAGATCTGTGGCTGGTGTAAAGTCCCCTCTCGACCCAGAGTAACGTAGTGGTGGAACAAGGAAGTAGACAGGGCTATTAGACAAAAGAAACAGGCTTGGAAGGACTGGAAGAACGGTGGTAGCAGGGAATTGTACCAATCTGCCAGAAGGGAAGCTAGGCGACAGGTTTATTTAGCCAGAGGGGAAGCAGATAAGAAAAGATTTGCCAATGTTCTGCGCCGTGAGGACCAAAGACTCGAGGTATTTCGTGTTGCAAGACAGTGTAGGAGAGAAATGTGTTCGCATGGATGATGGTACGCTTGCACTAAACAAGGCTGCAAAGAAAGATGTCTGGAGATGCCACTACGATAGATTGCTTAATAAAGAGAATGAATGGGAGAAAGAGAGCCTGCCGTATGTCGACCCAACAGAGGAACCAGCTATCCGAGTTGACAGTACCAGGGTAGATAAAGCAATTAAGAGTATGAAGACAGGGAAAGCCCCCGGCCCATCAGGAATCACTGCAGAGATGCTCAAAATATCTGGCAGTGTTGGCTACAGCCTAGTCACCCGTATTACGAACCAGGTGATACACGAAGGAGTCATACCCAATGACTGGTGTAGCAGCACCATAGTCAACTGCTACAAAGGTAAAGGTGACGCTTTTGATACAAATAATTACAGAAGCATCAAGCTGTTAGATCAGGTTATGAAAGTTACGGAGAGGGTCATAGCCCAACTAATTAGGGAGCGAATCAATTTAGATGAGATGCAGTTTGGGTTCGTGCCAGGTAAAAGCACCACTGATGCCATATTTCTACTGAGACAGCTGCAGGAGAAATACCTAGCCAAGGATAAACCTCTGTACCTGGCCTTCGTTGACATGGAGAAAGCCTTTGACAGGATCTCCTGATCCCTTATCTGGTGGTCAATGAGGAAACTTGGGATAGAAGAATGGTTAGTGAGAGCTGTGCGAGCCATGTACAGTGATGCTGCCAGTAAGGTGAGGGTTGGAAATGAGTACAGCAATGAATTCCGGGTAGAGGTAGGGGTCCACCAATGTTCCGTCCTCAGCCCCCTCCTATTTATCATAGTCCTCCAGGCGATCACAGAGGAATTCAAGACAGGTTGCCCCTGGGAGCTCCTCTATGCTGATGACCTTGTACTAATTGCGGAGTCACTATCAGAACTAGAGGAGAAGTTTCAGGTGTGGAAGCAAGGACTAGAATCGAAGGGCCTTAGAGTCAACCTAGCAAAAACCAAAATCCTAATAAGTAGGAAGGTAGATAAAACACAAACCCCTTCAGGTAGATGGCCCTGCTCAGTATGCAGAAAAGGAGTAGGTAGTAACTCTATAAGATGTACCCGGTGCAAGCTATGGACACATAAGAGGTGCAGCAATATCAAAGGCAGATTAACTACGAAGTTAGTTTTTGTATGTGGCAGATGTTCAGGTGCAATAAACACTGTAAACACACAGGAAACAACTATCTCATTCCAGGGAGAAAAACTAGAGATAGTCGATAGCTTCTGCTATCTGGGTGACCAAGTTAGTGTAGTGGGGGTGGGTGCGCTGACGGTGTAGCTGCTAGAATAAGAATAGTCTGGGCAAAGTTTAGAGAGCTCTTACCCCTGCTGGCGACAAAGGGACTCTCACTCAGAGTAAAAGGCAGACTGTATGATGCATGTGTATGAACAGCCATGCTACATGGCAGTGAAACATGGGCTGTGACTGCTGAGGACATGCGTAAGCTCGCAAGGAATGAAGCCAGTCTGCTCCGCTGGATGTGTAATGTCAACGTGCATACCCGTCAGAGTGTAAATATCTTGAGAGAAAAGCTGAACATAAGAAGCATCAGTTGTGGTGTGCAAGAGAGACGATTGCGCTGGTTTGGACATGTGGTGAGAATGAATGAGGATAGCTGCGTGAAAAAGTGCCACACCCTAACAGTTGAGGGAACCCGTGGAAGAGGTAGGCCCAGGAAGACCTGGGCTGAGGTGGTGAGGCAAGACCTTCGAACATTGGGCCTCACCGAGGCGATGACTGCTGACCGAGACCTTTGGAAATGTGCTGTGTGTGAGAAGACCCGGCAAGCCAAGTAAGATCGTTGCCAGTGCCCCTGGACTGGCTCTTGTGCGGGTGGCACATAAGATGTACCATCTTGAGCGTGACCGTTGCCAGTACTGCCTGACTGGACTTTGTAGGGTTTTCAAGCAAGATCGTTGCCAGTGCCCCTGGACTGGCTCTTGTGCGGATGGCACATAAAAGACACCATTTCGAGCGTGGCCGTTTTCGTGCGGGTGACACGTAAAAGCACCCACTACACTCTCTGAGTGGTTGGCGTTAGGAAGGGCATCCAGCTGTAGAAATTCTGCCAAATTAGATTGGAGCCTGGTGTTGCCATCCGGTTTCACCAGTCCTCAGTCAAATCGTCCAACCCATGCTAGCATGGAAAGCGGACGTTAAACGATGTTGATGATAATATATATATATATAAATATATACGGAGCAAATAATTTGCAAAGATACCATTGACTCTGTTATTTAAACATAATAATAACAAAATGCCTTTTTTTGGGGCCTGCAATCGCCTGATTGCAGGCCCCAAAAAAGGCATGAAATGGCTGAAGGATTATATATATATACATATATATACAGAGAGATAGATAAATAAATAGACATAATATGCCTAGCAGTTGATGCATACTACCTCTGGATCCCCTCCATTTTATTCTTGCAGTATAAATTAAGGGTAAAACCACTTGTTACCCTCGCCCATTTATTACGCTAAGTAGTGTAATTGCCACGCAATAACCAACACTTGTGTATTAATAATTGGGTATTCTACCAGCGGTATATTAGATAGATACTATCCCTTAGTTGGTTGGATTCACAACCTCTAACTCTTTTTGAATTAAATTAATAGAGCTTTCTATTACTATCACTTGTCTATATCTACACTGTGAGTACACATGAGCATAGTATAACAGGCCCTCAAGATGAATACTGCTGGCAAAATGGAGCTGATAAAGATGGACTCATCACTGAAGGACATACCAATCCCACCTAAAGACGCATATCTCAAGGAACTAATATTCAGAATGAATTCGTTCTTAGAATTTGATGGAAGGTATATCACCATGAAAGGAAAGTAAACCAGTTGGACTCAAGAACGTGCAACGATCACAACTCTAGAACTGATAACACTGAAATATTGGAATTTACCAAACATACATTCAAATCCAGAAAAGCACCAACTAACAAGCACCTAGATAACTTTGAACATGAACTCTGGAGTGTCATTAAAAACATCAAGTTTAAAAACCACCCCCTCAGGCACAATCCATACCAGAGAAAATTGAAAGAACTTATAAGAACCTTAGATACCAAAAATGGTATTTTAACGGATTCAGACAAACCTAGAAACATACAATATTGACCCTAAGATATACCATGAATTCCTACATAGAGAAATCACAAAAATATGTAAGGTAGTACCGAATAGCACACTAAAGAAGATAAACCTAGAAGCCAGAAATATAATGCTAGATTTTATTTTAGGTGCAAAACAGAACCTTTTACTCCAATTAGACCCCGCATAACAACTAAGGACCACAAAGAAAACTTCCCTAGTAAAACACAGGTTAGATTAATGTGTCCCAACAAATGCGACAGAGGTAAACTTAATAAAGTAATCTTAGATAAATATCTGTCAACGCTCAAAAATAAAATCAAACTAGAACTATGGAAAAACACACAAGGTACACTGGATTGTTTCTCCAATATACAGATAGAAAATAGATATAACCAAATTCATACAAATCGATATACAGAACTATTATGCATCTATAAACCCTATTGTCCTTAATAGTGCTATCATTTTCGCTAAGAGATATACTAACCTAAGTATGAGAGAGATAACGTGATACTCACTGCCTGTAAGACTGTTATCGAATTTGATAACAAATTATGGGCGAGGAAAGATACACCAGACCTCTTTGCTATCACGATGGGATCGCCAGACTCAGCGGAAGCGATAAACCTGGTAGGTCTATATATCTTCGATAATATAAGTAGAGAATTCCCTGAATTAACCAGAGGTCTATATAGGGATGATGCACTATTCTTAGTTAAGAACCTTTCAGACAGACACCTTGAACTACTTACAAAGAGATTACATAAATTCTTTAATAGGTTCCATAACCATAGAAAATGAAAACTACTCTATAAATTATTTAGATGCAAATTGTAACTCAGACACCAAACTCCATGAGCCTTATATTAAAGAAAACTCTAAGATATATAAACAATTCTAGTAACTGTCCCTTGCAAATAAAAAAAAGCCCTACTATTAAATATCAGTAAAAGAATTTCAAATCTCTCCTCTAATGAAGAGATTTTTAATAAACACAAGGAAAAATACCACATAGCACTAAAAAATGCAGGATATAAAGGTAAAATTAAATATCTCCCCAAGAATATTAACTATAGTAGCCAGGCTAGAGCAACTATAATCCAACCCCAAAAATTTGGACGACTGCAACACTACCAAGGATAAATATAAAAATAGCAATAGAAATATTAGAAATATAATGAAGTTACCCATAAATGATAATAGCCATAATATCAACAACATCATCATCATCATCATCATCGTTTAATGTCCGCTTTCCATGCTAGCATGGGTTGGACGATTTGACTGAGAACTGGCGAACCAGATTGCTACAACATGCTCCAATCTGATTTGGCAGAGTTTCTATAGCTGGATTCCCTTCTTAACGCCAACCACTCCAAGAGTGTAGTGGGTGCTTTTACGTGCCATTAATTATAAAAATAAGAATAGTAACAGAAACAATACACATAATATAAAAAACCACAATAAGTAAAATAATGAAATTGATACTCTGTGGTTAATCATCCCTTTCGCTATGCAAATTAAGAATAACAGTCAAAACAATATTTAGATTAATTAAGAAACATTTTACAAAAGAAAAAAACAAGGCTGTATGTCTCTGGTTACTTTCGGCCCAAACATAGCTCTATTATGTTGTGATCCGAGACTAATGTCGGCATCACTTTCACATCATGAATGATGTCTATATTGTTCGTGAAGCAGAGATCCAGAATGTTATTTGCTCTAGTTGGTCTGAGAACAGCTTGCTCCATGGATAGGGCATTGGTGAGGTTGAGCACAGACTCCACCTGTGCTTGCTTGTGATGAGTCATTCCTGAGAGCACGAGGCCTTCGGGCCGTTTGGCATTGGGGAAGTTGAAATCACCCATAAGACATATGGTCACGTGGTGTTACACTTTCGTGAGGATTTCTTTAATACTTGTGAGGCAGTCTTCAAATTTGCCTATGTGGTTTGGAGCATCCAGTGGGCAATATGTATTGCATATGACTATATTATATTGTCTTATGTATACAATTAGAGTGTCACATACTGAGTTTGAGTATGACAGTAAAACCTGGGGTGTGAGGTTGTCACAGATGTATACAGCAACTCCACCATGGCTCCTTTCCCTTCTGTCTGTTCGCAGTATGACATATTTTGGTATGTGTACTTTTGGATCCTCTATATCAGGGCTGAGGTGAGTTTCCAAGAGTGCTATGCATAGGGCTTGATTGCATGCCACAAGGTCTCTTGGGAAAGAAATTTTGCTTCTATTATAATGCAACACGCCCCTATATATATTTATATATATATATATATATCATCATCATCATCATCGTTTAACGTCCGCTTTCCATGCTAGCATGGGTTGGACGATTTGACTGAGGACTGGTGAAACCGGATGGCAACACCAGGCTCCAATCTAAATTTGGCAGAGTTTCTACAGCTGGATGCCCTTCCTAACGCCAACCACTCAGAGAGTGTAGTAGGTGCTTTTACGTGTCACCTGCACGAAGGCCAGTCAGGCGATACTGGCAACGGCCACGCTCGAAATGGTGTCTTTTATGTGCCACCCGCACAAGCCAGTCCAGGGGCACTGGCAACGATCTCGCTCGAAAATCCTATGGGAGCCAGTCAGGTGGTACTGGCAATGGCCACGCTGAAAATGGTGCATCTTATGTGCCACCCGCACAAGAGCCAGTCCAGGGGCACTGGCAACGATCTTACTTGGCTTGCCGGGTCTTCTCACGCACAGCACACTTCCAAAGGTCTCGGTCAGTAGTCATCGCCTCGGTGAGGCCCAATGTACGAAGGTCTTGCCTCACCACCTCAGCCCAGGTCTTCCTGGGCCTACCTCTTCCACGGGTTCCCTCAACTGTTAGGGTGTGGCACTTTTTCAGGCAGCTATCCTCATCCATTCTCACCACATGTCCATACCAGCGCAATCGTCTCTCTTGCACACCCCATCTGATGCTTCTAATGTTCAGCTTTTCTCTCAAGATACTTACACTCTGACGGGTATTCACATTGACATTACACATCCAACGGAGCATACTGGCTTCATTCCTTGCGAGCTTACGTATATATATATATATATAGATGTATATATATATTTATATATATATATATATATATATATATATATATATATATATATATAGATATATATATATATTTATACACACATATATATATATATATTTATATATATTTCCTAAGTCACATCAAAAGTTTCATTAGAGATGATCTTGACATGCTCAATCACCTCCCGAAAACAACAAACGAGGAGTCACTCTTGGTTTCTTTTGACGTGGTCAACCTTTATACAAATATCCCTCATGAATATGCTATTGAGGCAATTAAATTCTGGCTGCACAAGCACCCAGAAACATTTCCTAATCGCATCAACACAACATTCATTATAGAATCACTTAAGTTCATTCTGACCAACAATTACTTCCTGTTTGCAGACACATACTTTCGCCAAAAATGTGGTATCGCGACGGGTACTAAAGCTGCACCAGTCCTTGCGAACCTCATAATGGGTTTTTTTGAATTAACACTATATGAAATCTCACGCCAGAAATTTGGACACCTTTTCCACATCTATTTAATGGATAACTGGAAAAGATACTTGGATGATTGTTTCATCATATGGAAGGAACCCTATGAAAAACTTCTAGAATTCAAATCCATACTTAACAACATACATCCTAGCATTCAATTCACTATGGAATTCAGCAAACATCATCTCCCTTTTCTTGATCTCTTAATTATAAAAACACCTAATAACCAAATCACAACCGACATCTACCACAAACCTACAGACTCGCAACAATACCTCCTTTTTAGATCATGCCACCCAAAACACACCAACATAAATATCCCCTTTAATTTAGCTATAAGAATTTGCACCATTTTCTCGGACCCAACCACTCAAGAAATACGCTTACAAGACCTCAAAAAAACACTGTTACAACGCCAATATCCCTCCACACTCATAGATCTTGGAATAAAACGTGCCAAGGGACTTGACAAAAACACACTAAAAACCAACCAACATAATAACACACCCAACCCCAAAATACTTCCATACATCTCCACCCACAACCCCAAAAACATCGAAGCATACACCACAATCAAACAAAACCTCCCCTTACTCTCCACAGACCCAAAAATGAACAATATCATCAATACATACAAAGTCCTTAAATGCAAAAGACAACACAAATTTTGAAAACACTATTAACCAATGCCAAACTACATACACCACTTCCACCCCCATCAGTTAAAAAATGTGCACGCCCTAATTGTGGTACCTGCCCCTACCTACTTGAAGGCTCTGAATTTACCTTCAAACGAGGAACAAAGTTTAAAATCAAAACCAATTTCTCTTGTTCCTCTGGTAACCTCATTTATGTCCTCACTTGCGCAGGTTGCCAAAACTTCTATATCGGAGACGAGCCTCCCGTTGCGTAGAAGAGTAGCAGTCCATAAGGAACAAATAAATCTCCCTCAATACCGCCAAATTCCACTCAGTGGCGACATAGACTCTTACGCCAGAAACAAAAACCCTAAATTCATTATATTCCCTTTCTATCAATGTAAAGACAGAAT